>NW_010367112.1:217116-225705 GCF_000414095.1 Morus notabilis | reverse complement strand
ACGACGCTTCAAAATGAAACCCAGAAGGGTGTTATAGTTGGTTTGGTAGAATGAAAAACAAAAATTATTATTGTCTTCCTCATCACCAAACACCTGGGAAGCATGGAGAAAAGTCATTGTAAATAAGGACGTTACATTAGAAATACTCGCAACACAGATCTGACTCCTGAAATCTTTTTTCCTTTTTTTTTTTTGGCCTGAATCTCATTTTCTCTCCTCAAATGAGTCCTAATTGATTACAACTCATCCTTGCTCGTAGTATCTTCCCCCATTAGCTCTTCAAGGGAGAACTCGTCCTCTTCAATGATCTCTCCATCTTTACCATCCCACGGTTCGGTCTTCACGATCGTGGGAGTGCCTTCCAGCGGCAAGTTTCCTTTTCCTCCACGCCCAGCTTCCCTTACGAATTCTCTGGTATACCAGAGTACCAACATTAGAACTTTCTACTCATTGCTATGATGGCAATCGAGAAGAGGAAAGAAACTTACATAATATGTTCAAGCTCGAAGGCACTCTTGAGTGGGGCATAAACGCTTTTCTTCACGTTTAGGGCTACCAAAGCCGGATAGCCATACCCGCCAACTCCAACACGCTGTTCAAGATCTGGCTGCTTACCGGCAGCTGCCCATACGTAGCTGAAAGAAACAAACAAAAAAACTTTTAATTTCACCTATATAGTATCTTTTTAAGGGCCACGCTAACAATTTAGCCTTTTTGGTTAAGGTGCCTTAGTGTTTAGTGCTGTGATTCAATGTCATATCAACATACAAAGCTGCCTGGGACATAGGAAAAAAAAAAAAGAAGAAAGGCATCTGTGAAGACAAAGGGTTGGAATGTTTTCTTGCCTGTAGGGGCTCCTCTTGAACTTCTCCGCAACTGTCAATAACTGCTGAATGTGCTTGTTCCTCCCTTCTGCTTTAGAATCCAAAATGTCGGGCAGGAAAGCAACAAAGCAGATGGCAGCAGAACCACATTTTTCTTCCAACACATCCTACACAGAAATATTACACATATTTTTAGTCTTCTATATAATGATTCTATGCACAAAAAACAGTATGTATCAGGAAACTTACTGGGCCAGTTAGCTCGGTCACTTCTGGAGGTGCAACATTTGTTTCGAGCTGTTCGAGAGCAAAGGATTCAATCGCCGAAGCAGTTCTTCCACCTTCATAAGGTGTTGGGCTGTCTTTGTCAGCACCAAAGACCAAGATAGTGGGGAATCCTTGAACATTGAATCTGCTCATCAGAGACTGGTAACAACCCACCACATTAGAATCAAATAGTTTCTAAATTCATATGCCCACATGAAAGGGTAAAACTTAGAAGGGTGCATAAGAGAAACGTCAAATTTAGAAATCAAGAAGACTCCACTAAAACAAAAACTAGGATGATTAAGACGGATGAAGGACCTGACATAAGAACAAGTTACAAAGAGAGAGAACTAAAAACAAAACTAGGTGAATGAACAAACATTGCAGAACCGCATCCCAAATAATGCACAGAGATACTAATTCAATAACCATATTAACCTAAGAGTTGTAGGAGAATATCCCTAAGATTCTGATGACTGTACTTCATACATAAAAGCCACCTAAGCTAAAAGCTATCCAGACAAGCAACTCAACGATTATATGCAGATCAACCTTCCCCTTACTGCACCAAAGGAAAATAAGAGCAATAAGAACTAATATAGTCTGACTTGTATTCCATGTCGCTCCAAGCTTACCTTTTCTGCATCACAGTCCACATGACCTAACTTCACTTTCCCCTTCAAGTTATTAGCAACCTTCTTCCACTCAGGTGCCAACTTTTTGCAGTGTCCACACCTTTAAAGAGAGAATTCAATGCAGGTTAGGCTAACTGCTCACATAGCTGTAATTTCTTCTAAGGTTTAGACAGAAATAACGGTCATTAACCAACAGGGGTGGACGAAGGTGGGGCCCAAGGATCCCTGGATTTTTGAGAAATTTTTTTTACACCCTTGAAGTTTTATTTTTTTTATTTTTTCCCTTTAAATGCATATAGTTTTTCCAATTTTTTTGCCCCCCTCTTAATTAACCAAAGATTAAATATGTCTCTCTAAATCTAATTTCAGGTAGTGTTTATCATATCAAAGTGATCTCAAACAAGAAAACAATTATATTAATAACCCATTAATATAATTGTCCTCAAATGTATCCATATCCACAACCCTCTAAATTGTTATCTCATTGAAGTAATATTTATTTCAAATGTGTCCCTGCTTAAACATTCTTTTTACTGTGGCACTCTCAACTATTAGTTCTTCGTAAGTACTTTCTAATAATTTTGCCACTAAAATGTTTTATTACTCAAATATGTTCTACACGTGTCTATACATGTATAATATTAAACCAAAAACATATTATGATTGAAAACGTTAATTTCAGTCTATTCTGCTAGATTTTTTTCATAAACTAAAAAGTTATGACAATGATAACTTAAAAAAAAAAAAAAAAAAAAAAAGAGTAAGCTCTTCACAAAATTTTATAACTACGCAAGAAATTAAATGAACAAAATATGCGTGTGCGTAAAACACACTTCTAACTAGTTAATAGCATTAGGAATTAATATTTTGAGGGTTTTTAATATTTTTCATGTTCTTAGTTTCTGCCCCTCCTGAATTAAAATCTTGGCTCCGCCATTGTTAACCAACGTATACCCAATATGGATATACTCCCAAAAAAAAAAAAATCCACTTACCAAGGTGCAAAGAACTCCACAATCCAAAGGTCTTTACTCTTAATAACCAGCTCATCAAAATTGTGAGAATTTAATTCTACTGAGGCACTAGGTTCAGATTTTCCATTTGAACCACTGGTTGCTTTTCCATCTAAACGTTCCTTCAGAAGTGCCTTTATCTGTAGCAGACCAATAGACTAGTAAGCATACATGACAAATCATTGAGAATTTCCTTTCAGAATAAGTTAATAATTCAATCTAAATTGTGCAATTTGTTAGTGCAAGATAGTCAAGTTAAACAATAGGGATTTGTGTCAAATTTAACGCATGAATATAACACTTTGGACGCACTGTATTGAATCTTAGTCATCATCAGCCCCAAGAAATTTTGGTTAATCAACTTACCTAAGAAATATTCATTATTGTGCACATTATAGATAAAAGGAAATGAAAAGTTCAAGAGATTTTTAAAGGAATAACACCAACCTGTTTGAGTGCGAATTCTACGATGGGTTTGACATCTCTTGCTCCTTGATAGTCTACAGGTGGTTTTCCAGGGACAAATACCTTGATTGTTGGAAACCCTTGAATTCCGTATTCCTATATTCAGCAAGAAAGCAAAAACTTCTAAATTAGGAAGACTTCAAACTAAGTGATCTGTACACACTATTAGCCCATAAGAGACAAACTAATAGTTTTTTTTTACTTCTTTATCTACATGAAGTGATAATTCAAAGCAGAAAAAAAAAAAAAAAAAATCTCAAGAATAGAGATGATGACTCGGGAAAAAGGTAGAAGGAATTACCCGATAATTAATCATGTAAAATATATAAAAGGTACAAAAGCAATATTTTGATCTTAATCATATCCTTACCAGAGTAATTTCCCAAACAAATTGCCACAACAGTTTTTGGGAACACACAAACCAGGAGAAGAAAGGTAGGTAGTTTTTTCTCTTTCTTCTAAAAAGATAAGAAAAATAACACAGGAATCACAAAATCGAAGCATGTACTATTGAAACAGGTAGTTTTTTCTCTTTCTTCTAAAAAGATAAGAAAAGTAACACAGGAATCACAAAATCGAAGCATCTACTATTGAAACAAAACATAAGCTGAATCAAACGAACCTAAAAATGATGAAGTTTCTATCATGCTATTCATAGATACGAAACCAACCAGAAAAGATCATAAAAGTAGTCAACAGATTAATGTTTAGTTCATGGATTTACTGCGAAAAAATGGAAATTACGGGACTAGCTATAGGAAACCTGAGCGAGAGACTTGTGTTCATCGGCATCGAGAGCGGCCACAGTAGCCACTCCCTTCAAGACAGTAGCAGCCTTCTCCCACACAGGTGTTAATGCTTTACAGTGTCCACACCACGGGGCGAAGAACTCAACAAGAACTACTCTATTGGAATTCAAAACCTGCGAACATTCATATGATTTAGTCGCAATATTTGGTAACAAAATCACTTTCCCAAAAACAGATCATAAGCTAAATTATATATTACTTTACTGAGCCTTATATAAGTTTCACTACCTAATTAAATTCCTTTCCCAAAAACTTCACAAATTAAAAACCATAAGCTAGATTTAGTGTCCACACATTTGATTACCAAAGGTACAAAACTCCAATATGTTAAGTTAAACGTAAGCCCGCCAAAAAAAAAAAATTGAAATAAATGATTTTAGAATCAAATTATCAAAGATCAAGGATGACAATTGTTTCCACAAACCCAAAACAATAAATAAATAAATAAATAACAAATAACTAAAAGGTGATCACTACCCAGGTAAAATTTTCTCAAACGGAATAGGAATTTTCCAGAACTGATCCAAGAAAATTAAGAACTCGAAAATGGGTATGCTATAAATCTGGGTTCATATTCAAAATCATACCTTGGAGTTGAAGTTGGAAGGAGTTAGCTGAACCACTGGCGACGAAGGTCCATAGAGGGCGTGACAGACATTGAACACAAAGAAGAATGTCAAAAATACTGAAAAAACTCGGAAATATGATCGATCTCCTCTCATTCTCTCTCTCTCTCTCTCTAAGATTTGACGATTCTTAGTTCTTCAAATCAGAGCAGAAACCTCTCGAAACAGAGAAGACGAAGAAGAAGAAGAAGAAGAAGAAGAAGAACCCCCAAGTATTATGAGCTGCGAGCCGAGTTACGTGTGCTCGCCAATCATATTTTTACACGTCACCTACGATAGTTTCCCCATTCATTTCTTTTTTCCGGAAAAGCTACCTTTTTTTCTAAATGGAAATGGAAATTGGATATACAAGATTTTTCTAAATGAAAATTGGATATACTTTTTTTAAGCCTCATTCATTCAATTAATTTAAATTTAAAATTTAAATTTTATTATAATAAATTTTTTTTTAAATAATTATATTTAATTTTTTTATTATAATAAAAAAATTTTATATAAAATTATATTTTTAATTCAAATAAAAAATTTAAATCAGCGAATTAAATGGGCCTTTAATCTCTTCTTTTACTCTCTTATTTTCCCTTTCTTTTCAAGCGTAAGGAAGGGGTACAGAGTCAATGTCCTCTCGTTTTTGTTTTTTTTTTTTTTTAGAGCTCTCTTGTAGGACCACAAAAATATTAAACTACATATAATTCTCTATTTTTAACTCTTAAATTTGTATCAAATACTATTTATTTTACATGTTTTTTTAATTTAATATGAATTTAATTTGATGTAATAATCAGAAATTGACACTACCGGTAAGACCGCACTACTAAAAAAACTCTTTTTTCTTAAAAAAAAAATATAGAAAACAACTGCTGGGGTTGTTTTGTTAAAACATTACATTGATCCTATTTATGAGAATATTTATTATAGGACATACATTTTTACTTCGGGAACAATTATTTTTAACTATCAAATTAGTTTTTCATCAGTTAGATTTGTTCATGTCCTCAATAAAAATTTAAAGCGCGCGACACAAAATTATCCCTACTCTAATTAGATTGTTAAACTAATTTAACAGCTAAAACTTAATTCATATCGGTAAAGTAAAATAGCTTTATCCAGTCTCCACCATAAATGCATACTAAAAGGGATAAAATTATTTTAGTATCATGTATTATAGCGAAATATGCTCTTAGCACACTGTGTTTTCGATAATATTAAAATGGCATCTTAATGTTTTTAAAAACATCTGCATTAGAGATGATCTTAATCAAGAATTTAGAGTAGCTGTAATAGTTGTTTGCAAAACAACACACACATATGTAAGTAAGACTTTGTACTTAACTTTAGCATCTCTTAAAAAAAGAAGGAAATTTTTCTAAGAGGACGTGTCCATTTTAACTACCGATAGTTATTATTATTTTAATTATTAGATTATGTTTTTAACGGATTAATGTGTGATTGTAGCAGTTTTGAGTCACACATTACAAATTTTTAATACGTATACTTACAGATTATAACACTAAAATCTTAATCTAATGATTAAAGCAACTACCAATAGTTAAAAAAAAAAAAAACATGTTCAACCGTTAGGCTGATAGAACCTAACATTGATCAAACGATTTTAAATACTAAAAAATTCTTGTACTCAGAAAAAGCAGCAATGATGTAGCTTCCTTTCTTTTGTTTTCACTATTTTTCTTTTTCAAAGAAATAATAAATTTATAATTTCATTCAACCTAACATTACAATTGTTGGTCCGATGGAAATACTCAGATCGATGTACTAAAATATCAACTATGATAATAGAAAAATGATCAAACCAAAGATGATGCTCCCACCTCCAGTGTAGGTTTTTATGTATGATATGAAAACGAACTCATTGTCTCATCAATTTTCGTTATCTTAAAATCTTCAGTATCCAACTTTTAAAGGCTACAGATTAATTAAAAAATCATCCAAAATCACACAAAAACATTACAAAAAGATTTAAAAAAAACCACAAAAAGATGCAAATGGGAACAAATTATATATTGAAAACTTGTCTATATATATCTATGTATGTTAGATTATGTGTGTGTAATAACACAAAAAAGGAGTAATATTTTAGCTTCCTTTTCTTTTTCTTTTTAAATTTTCCAGTTTTTTGCCATTTGGAATTGCTTTTCCCTTCTATTTAGAGTTGGTAAATTACGAGTCATAATCTCATAGACAGAAAACTACTGGTAAATAAATTGTGTAAATAACAACCTTTGACATTTGCAAATGGCTAATCCTCAGCAAAGTTTTCTATTACCTAAGTATACTAGTCAAAAACTTTGATTCATTTAAAATAATAGTTTGAAAAAAAGTGAAAGAAAAAAAAGATTAGATATAGATATAGATGAGACTGGAGACAATATGTTGTTGATACCAGTAAATAAAAAGCAAAGAATTTGATAATAATATTAATAAAAAATATTAAAAAAAAAAAAAAAAAAAAAACCCCAAAAATTTACCAAGTTTTGCACTTCATGCTGATCCATTGCTTTTCCTTTCACGCCAAGGTTTATATTAGAGGCCAAAAAGCCTGAAATCTCTAACAAACCTGACCACAAAATCATCAAGCTAAGGCTGCAGAGAGGTTCCAAAGGCAAGAAAAAGACAAAAGGCAACGGAAATTTCTTATTCAGTTACAAGTAACAATCCAAAAAGCATGTTCATGAAATAAGCAAGCTCTGCCTATAAAGCTTCCACATAATCCTCGTGATGATAATAGAATCACCCAAAACTCTTTCCTTTATATAAAAACACAATCCCACCATCACAAGATTATGGGAAAAATGGCAGAAAAGAGTAGTAGACTGATGAATCTCATCAAACATGTGAAGAAGATTAAGAAACTTTTTAGGAAATCTGAAGGAAAAAATAGTGATCATGGGGAAAAATTAGTCCCACCTCACTCAACCATTTGTTGTGATGAGCTTTTCTTTGAATCCGATAAGAAGGCCAGTAAGTATGGCGAAAAGAGCTCCGATGATTCATTTATGGCCGCTTTTTTGGCGGCCCAGAAGCATTTTGCTCTCAGATCAAACATCTATATATGAGAGATACACAAAGGTAGAGCAAGATCATAATGTTTTTGTTGTATTGTATGCCCTGTTTTCTTGAACATTTTATACTGGAAGAGACAGCTTTTCTTTTAGCTCACTGCTCACTAGATCAGTTATTCTAGTATTGCCTTACCAGATGTTTGTAACTCAAATACTAATCCCACCATTGTCATCAATCTTCATCTTTGTAAGCTCCTGCTTCTCTCTTTCTGGGAATACATGAAACAGAAAGCTAGAAAAAAGTTGCCATTTTATCAATGTTGAGCCAGATGCAACTAGTCTTTAATAATCTATTTTGCTAATATTGGCATAGGAATCTCTCTAATATTTAAAATTGTGAAATGAAGAATTGAATTCTGTCAATCTTGCATTCTGGAGATATCCACAAGAAGAAACTTTATTCTGTCAATCTTCATCCGTAGTGTTTTGCGTCCAAAAGTCTCTCTTAAGAGGAAATATAAAATTTTATGGGAGAACCTCATGACAAAACAATACAGATAATTTAACATGTTTAGACTCACGACAGACGAATATATAATTATTCACTATTGTTAAATTATCACAATTAAATATGTCATATAAAAACAAACAATATACTTAAAATTGTATGGTATTTAATCATCAAACAGATTATATACAAAATGCCTAAAAAAATTTGTTTGAAAAATTGTAACAATTAGCCACCATTAAAAATATAATTAACTTTTAAAATATATAAACATGATTTTGTGGTGGTCCAAACTCAAAATAAATCATTTTAATGGGTAGGAGATGAAAAATAGAAGGTAACGGCGGAAACGGACTTCGGATAAGTTTGTACGGACCGGTCAAACTTTGGTCAAAACGTTTTTTTTTTTTTTTTTTTTTTTT
>NW_010367112.1:214952-217103 GCF_000414095.1 Morus notabilis | reverse complement strand
AATATGTTTGTGGGGCCGGGTAAATTTTTGTTAAAAATTTTTTTTTTTTTTTTTTTTTTTTTTTTGCATTTTTCAGCCTTAAAACGACATGTAGTTTTGGTTAATGAAGAAAAACGACGTTATTTTGAAAAAAGATACAAACTGTCAACCTGAACACGACATCTCGTTTTTGAAGCAAAATCAAAACACACAGTCGTTTTTCTCATCTTCAACCTCAGAAACCTACAACACGACCCCAATACGTGACACGCGACCCGACCCGACCATTTCTTGGCCTCCGAATTTCCGTTTTCAATTATTTAAAAAGGGTTTTTCCTTAGAATTTCATCCTTTTTTGACCCATAACATCAAATGGCCCAAAAACAATCAAAATTTTGACGATAATAAAAACTCATTTCGGTCATTTTTGAACCTTAAAAAACATGGTTTTTTAACAATCCATGAAATATAGTTCATTTTCACAATCCACAAGACGAAAAACAACTTAAATCAAGCCAATAAACAACTTTGATTCGAGTTCTTATCTTAGTACGACCATGTACAGAGTTTGAAAATCCAAACCGAAAAACCATCAAAACAACACCATTCTATCAAGGAAAATCACCCACCACATATATTCATAACATACATGCTTAGAAACAAAATATTATAGCAATTTGGGGGATTTTGAAAAATGGGTTTCGATACCCTTGAAGAAATCTGAAAATGTATATCATCAAAACTCAAATTGAAAGCATTGATACTAATTGTTGAAACTAAACATTGAACCAATTGAGAATTGAAGCATGTACAAGTGGGTTACCTCGTGGTAGCGTTGGTGGGCCGTTGGAACGTCGCCAGTGTGGCGACCCTCCTATGAGGCCGCCACTGTAACTTAAACTTTAACTTGTACTTACTGGGGTTTCTTAAAATTTGCGGAACATTTTTTTTTTTTAATATAAGAAAGAATACTTTCATAATTTGTAACAATAATTTCAAATAAGTGAATCACTAAATTTCTTAAAGCTTTTCTTAATTTCAGTTAAGATAAAACGTTCTAAAAATATCTTTCAAACAGAGCAGCATTTGAACTCTTATTTCAAATGCTCTTTAAAAGCCTTTCTAAAACTAGCCAATTCAATCGGGCCATTTAATTTTGCCTTTAAAACGGATTTCGTGAGAAATCTTAAATTCGAGTACATCTTAAAGCCCTTTTAAAATCAATCGTTTTAAATCGTCATGTTTAAAATTTGTTTATTTGTTGCATGCTCTGTTGCAACGTTCTAAAACTTAAATACTCAAAACGAGGGTTGTTAGCTACAACCTTGGTTTCCTTAACATACATATGTACCTATACTTTTTAAACATACATGCTTGAAACCTTTAAATCATATATACATATACATAATTTTTCTTAAACTTACTGCGGAAGATAACTGCGTGAGCGGTATCCATTCCCATCTCCACCATTCGTCCGCCGCTTGCCATTGCCCTTCAAGAATTGCTGATAGGTTTCTTACCTACAGCATGAACATATCTGATTGAGCTTTCGCTCAGCAAGTAGGAACTATATCTCACAAAATAACTGTAAGTACACATGAATAAATATGCATGAGCTGATTATGCTTAATTATGATGTCTTATCATAATCTTATTATCTTATCTTATCTTTCTTACTGATGGGCCCGAGTGCTCGCGTACCACTTGCGCGCAATCATCGGAACGTGAGGGTTTGCAAGGTCCCCCACGACACCGTGATTATAACTGGAATGCCTCCCTTGAGTCGGAGGACATTATTGTTATTTTCTGTTTCTCCCTTGTGGAGCATACCTCCCTTGTGGAGGCTGGTACGGCACTCAACTGATAATTATTCTTATAAGTTCCTCTTGACTTATTAAGGTGTATGCAATATGACATAGCAAAGCATACTATAACATAGAATGTACTCAAATACATATACTTCATGTGCACTGCTTAAGTGTATGCAGTATGATCTAGCATAGTATACATAATATTAAATTAACTCAAACACATATAATTCATGTGCGCTGTTTATGTGTATACAGCATGACATAACATCGCATACAATACTTAAAGCATAAACATGCATATATAACATGTGTAACTTTCTCTTTAAAATCTATTCATACTGTAGGCGAGATTCCTACTTAC
>NW_010367112.1:171457-204820 GCF_000414095.1 Morus notabilis | reverse complement strand
GGCTTCTGAGTCGATTGGTGGGGGCGGTGACATCCACGACGGCCTGGAGATAGAGAAACGATGGCGGCGGTGGCGGTGACTCCGACCACCACGGACAGGGGTGCTCCGGCCAGAATCGAGCTGTGAAAATGGATGGGTTTTCTTCGTCTCGCTGCACTGAGTCCATAGGGACTGAAATCATCTCAATCGGAGGTCGGATGGCGGAGATATCACGACGGGAAGAAATGGGAATTTCGGAACTTCCGCCGGTGATTGCGGCTGATTCCGGCGGAGTTGGAGGGCGTGCCGCATGTCGTTGAACTCAGCTCGTCGAGATCTTTCTATTGACACCGGTGGTGTCAAAAATGGAGGTCGGAATCTTAACTTGAGTATTTGGCCATTGATGGTTTGTGTGAGAGAGAACGTGAGAGGAGAGAGAGAATGAGCGAGAATAAGAGAAAGAAAGTGCAAAAACCCTAAAAATTTCACTATATAAAGTATCTGATTAAGGCAAGATTACGTGCCTGATCTTATCCTCAATTATTTCCTCTAAACAGATTAAATTTATACTGATTAGAGGTAATTAGTTTAGCTCACGTAAGTTAATCTACTACTTACAGTCCAATATTAATTTCTGAATAATTCAATATTGTTTTATATTCTTACTCGCGTAATATTTCAAACTGTTTCAAGTCTTAAAATTAATTTTAGACTGAACAAATTCTAAATTTTAATTTTCTGTATTCTATCCCGAGAATGACGTTTCTGACAGTGTCAACTCCCGAGCTCATATTGTACCCATCTACTATAGGTATTTATCTTGCGACTTTAACCTAACTGTCTAGCAATTAAGGATTTTTTTTCTTCTTTTAAAATGTCAGTGCGTTTTTTTTTTATACGCCGTTAACATCGTGCCGTGCTTAGAGATTCTTGAAATTAAGATTCTCAAACTATACTTGTACTGAAAATTATTCCGCCTTAAAATACGGCGAGAATTTATCGATCGAATTTACTTGATCGAAACATGAACTTAACATGAAATTTGCTATAGAATTTAGGAATACATATATTAATTCCATAAATCCTCCATTCACAATATAACATAATATTTTCTAAGAAAATCCTTGGCTTAAAAATACATGAATTGTATTATTTAAGATCTGGAATTTTCTCAGTCATTACAGCCAGAGCTGAGGGCTCAATGAACTTTCCTCCTTCTCTCCCTCTCCCACACTATTCCAAGCACACCACAAATGGCCGCACCCCAAAATATATAACAACAACATTCCTTATTTTGGGCTCACACCGAGTGTCCATCCCATTATGAACCGATATTTAACATACATGCTTAACTAAATTTACATTAACAAAATTATCCGTAAGATGCTTTAATAACAAATTAGAGTGAATTATTATGATTATGGAAGTCCACATAAAATATTCTAACAAAAGCATGATGAATTACTTTCTGGTGGTGGAACCGGAGCAGGCATTTTGAGAGAAAGGGAAGGAGAAGGAGAAATAGGAATGAGATGAGAATGGGATGAGGGAAAGTGGAGAATTTTATAGACATGACGCCTGACGGTTTGATTGGTTTGTGTCTGGTTTTTTGGGAAGAGGGACTACTTACTCTCTGCAAAATGAGCAGATTTCTTTGTATAAAAAATCTTATCATGTTGTATTAAATATTTGAATTGTTTTTTAACTAAACTCTTTTGTAACTATCATAGGTGATGTTGTATAATTTAATTGGTTAAACAAGTATGTTTGGGAGGGGGGGAGGGAGAGATTGACGAAAGGAGAAGTGAATCTTTTGTTTGGTAAGGAGAAGATGAGAGAGATGAGAGAGATGAGAGATGAATGGAGAATCTCTCCCTCCCGACCCACCATTTTAGATCTTTTTATGAAATGATCCAATCAATCCATAAAATTAAAAGAAACTAACTTTTTTACCCTTCAAAAGTAATTATTAATAGATAGTAAAATGAATAATGTAGTAATTAAATAAAAAATTATCATCTATCATTTCAACTCTCATTTTCTCTTACCAAACAACATAAATGAGTATTATAATCCTCTTCATCCTTCACATTCAGCATCCTTCTAAACCCTCTTCATCTTTCTTTCTCACTATCCCTCCTACCAAACGAAGCTTTTGGGATACCAAAAATTAAACAGAAGATCTAGATCCGATTTTAGGATTTTATAGAATCTAATGGACGTTTGGTTTATCGGTTCAGAATCATGATTCAGAATTATTTTTTATTTACGTGTGTTTTTTATGAGAAAAATACTATAGCGAGCCACGAACTATGATCTGAATTATGACACGAATTCTTACTCCAAACGCAGCAAGTTTAATTCCTGTGATCTCGGGGTAGGGCCCACTAGTCTGGTTCTAACCAAGCTAAGTAACGATTAACGAAATTCCTATTATCCTAACTAATATATCTTGTAAGTAAGTCGGAAGTCCCCATTTTGAGTTGGTCACTATCTAATATATCTAGTACTTTTTTTTGTGGAAAGATCTTGTACTTGATTACTTGATGCTGGCCAACTTACTTCCTACCAATTCTTCCTGATCTCCTCACCTAGAATGGCAGGGGGTGTCAAAGATTTGTAATCCTGATAGGTAACGAAATTCCTAGTCACTCTTTCTCACCTCAGAGGAGAAGTAGTGTTACTTTTATTTATTTATTTTTTATTTTTTTTGGGGGGGCTACGAAGAAGTACTGTTACATGTTAGTGTTACTGCAACTATACTTCCCAAGGTAACAGTGAAAATGTTTTCAACATTTTTTTCCTACTTTACCCCCTTGAAAGTTTCTAATTACAATATCACATACAAAAAATAATAATAATTATACTTTTAAGTTTTGACTTTTAAGTGTTCTTATGGTATTTCAAAATTATAACCCCCAAATAAACAAAAAATTAAATTAAATTTATTGCTATAGAAAATCGTATTTTTTTTTTTCAAATAAACTTAAAATTTAGAATACAAACATATTCATTTAGACGAAAAGAGTAAAAACGAGTGACAAATAGTTAAAAGAATATATTTTTGTGCCCCTTGAAAAGAAAATGAAGCTGTTCTATCTCCATCTTTTGGCAGGCATACATTACATAGATATTTAGGTGCAAAAACAATACTTGGTTTTTCTTCTTAACTGAATGACACCCCTTGCATTGATATGCTTTTTCGCATTTTCACATAAGCAACATATACTTATGTTTGGTACCTAGCTTCGTTCCCTGATTCAAATCATGGTTCATAGTTCGCTACAGTATTTTTTCTCACAAAAAATATATGTAAATCGAAAATGGTTCTAATCACATGGTTCTAATCCATAAACCAAACGTCTCTCCCGTTTAGTTCGTTGATTTGAATTTTTAAATTGAGTTGAGATGTGATTTTATGTGAGCTTTTTACTGTAGTAAAAAAAGTTAGATATGACCGTTTCTGAGAGCTTTTTACTGTAACAAAACTCAAATTCTAAACTCGAATCGGTGAAATGAACAAGACCTTAAACTCTCTCTCCATCAGCTACATAGTAGCAGATCTTTTTGATCAATCAACAAATTAATGTTGAACCACAAGCTTGAACAACTTTTTTTTTCTTTTTTGTTTTTTGTTTTTGTACAACAAATTTCTTTGTGGACCTTGCTATCAGACATTCAATTTTCCTAGTTAAAAATAAAACAGTGACACTGATGCAGTAATGAATAACCAACACATATTCCATTTGAGTGTGTCAAAGAGTACAACTTTTGTCAATAGATCATAGACACAATCTTTAGTGAAGTGTAAAGAAGTCTATTAGAGGGGAGTACACAACTTTGTTGGCATTGACAGCCATAATAAAATCTCCATGAGCATAATCCTTCACAAACTGAACCACCAACTTATCTTTATCATGATTTTCAAGCTTGTCGAGCAAAATCTGAACATCGTTAACATCAGAAAGTAAATCCTTCGCTCCATAGCTGATGAAGAGAGGAATCTCATTCGGAATGTTAGAGATGTTGTACGTTGGAGGAGTTGGCTGCCCATAATGCTTCATGTTTTCAACCAAATTATCATAATTATACATTGCCATTGTTCCGTCTCTGATCACTGCCAATCACCGGAGAAAAAAGAAGAAAAGGATTAAAGAATAAAAACCAAGATAAGAAAAACTTGTTGCAATTTTTATTAAGGCCAACTTGATAATTCGATCCAACAACTCACTCTGAGAAAGATGAATTAAGTTCCTTGTCGAAGTTGACTGAGGCTCGTGGTCGAGAAAAACGCCTTCCTTGGATTTATCAATGCAGCAATTTGGGCCTATTAAGTTGCAACATACAAGTCAATCAGTGTTTGATAAGCAGAAAAAAAAAAAGTGTCAATGCAGGTTCCTAAAGCAAACATATAACACTGAAAACATTTCTCTCCAGCAATATATATAATTTATAACCATTAATGATATTGAATTCTTATTACACCACGTTATTAAATTTCTATATTTTATGAAAACGTAATCATTGAAAACAGTGGCAGAGGGAGGTGAGGCTCAAGGGGGCATATGCCCCCATTGGATTTTTGATATTTGACTTTTAGTATAAGTTTTTTCTTATCAATAAAAATTTCAAATATATCTTCGCAAAATTCAATCTCAAATTATTTTATTTCTTATTATTTTTTTGATCTTTTCCTATTAAATCTTATACTTTAAATGAACCTAATTGATTTTTTTTTCCTCTAATTTATTCTTATGAAAACAATTCTTCTTTCAAATTGGTTCCTTCTAAAATATTTTTGGATATAAACTAAGCTATATCAAAAATGATAGATTAAAATATTTTTCTCAAAATGTGTCCTTAATTAAGAATTTTTTCTTCAAACAACCCTCTCAATTATGGCTTTCACACACCCACATTTTCTCTAATTTGTCATTGTTGAAGTAATATGTATTTATTCAAATGTACCCTACATACTTAAAGATATTTTTTTCTTCTTCTGATATTCGCAGCTACTATTTTCTCATAAATATTATGTACCTCCTAAATTATTTTTCTTGTCTAATTTACTTATTAAAATGTTTATCACTCAAGTATATTCAATAATCTATACATATATAGTATTCGTCTAAAAATATGAGGAGTTAATTTTATTAATATTTTTCACGTTTTTAATTGATGCCCCCTAAATCAAAAGTTTAGCTCCGCCACTGATTGAAAACTCATCCATATATAGATTAAAAGCATTACCTGTTACAGATATCAATAAGTTGGAGCAGTCAATGCCAGGTTTGCAGATATTTTCAAGAAGTTTGCCAAGTTGTTGCCTGTTAGGAAGTTAGTAAAATGCTTGAAGTGCTCATTTTTATGCTTTTAAGGGGGATAAGAAAAAAAACAAAAACAAAAACACAAAACAAAACAAAACAAAACAAAACTGTTTCTAACAATTGCTTAAGTAGGTGTCTCACCCTTTTGGAATAAACTCACGAACACCCAACCAGTAAATATCCTGTTAAGAAAACAAATGAGGGAAATTACATGAACTAATCTCAAATTCACGGTTATAAAAAAATTAAAAATAGATGCCATTAGAGCTTTTGTTACTTCAGCTAAGAAATATTGAGCAGCAACTCTTATCAGCAGCGAAGGAATGCGGCCCAAATAAGCAATTGGGCTGAGCAAAGCGGCAGATCTCAGCATGCTCAATAGCTTGCCTTGTGAAAGGGCGGCAAAAGCAGTCAAAGTTCCCTATAAATCAATGATATCCAAGACTTAGGGCCGTTCACTTCCTTGATTCGAGTTTATAATTCGAGTTAATATGTGATTTTGTATAAGAGCTTTTTACTGTAACAAAAAAGTTAGATGTGACTGTTTCTGAGAGTTTTTTACTGTAACAAAACTCAAATTCTAAACTCGAATCGGCGAAATGAACGGGACCTAGTAAATTTAGACAAAAATATCTAAACTTAAAAAAATAAAAAAGGAAAGGAAAGGAAATATAGATACGGACCAAGGAATGCCCAACATAGTGTAGTTTTTGCCCCGTCTGGTCGTTAACATATTTGACTAGAGTAGGAAGGTCATGAGCGGCCAATTGATCCCATGACCAATTCCAATAAGCCTACACATTAAAACATATAAATGAGTTATAAATAATATCATAATCATAGTAGAGTTAATAGCATGGAAGTATGATTTTTATCTTCTTTTTTTTTTTTGAACTGAGAAATATGATTTAATCACATGCACAATCAATAGGGTACTCCGGTTCTACATAACAAAAACAAGTAGGATAGAAATAAAAGCAGCAAACCGGATCATTAGGACTAAGTGAGTTGTGTCCACGGCTAGAAATAGTCCCTCGAGTATTTGCTAGCCACACATCGTACCCGTTGTCGGCCAAGATGAACCCTAGAGATTCTTCAGGGGACAGTATTACCCATGACGCACCATCCTATTAATTTTACATACACGCACACACAAAAAAAAAAAAGAAATTTTTAACACCACAATATTGATGTATTGACTGTACACTTGTATTAATAAAATGCATATAGAGGGAAGAGAAATTTATTCACCACTAAAATCCCATGTTGTAACAGAACGGGTGGTTTGTCTGCTTTTTTACCAGAACGCCCAGCAGGAATCCTCTGCAGACTGAGAATGTAGCCATCATCCGTCGTCACCTGTACCAATAAAAAAAATACGTCACTAAGAAGAATAAAAAAAGATATTTTTGCAGATATGACACAAAATCTTATAAGCGCTAAGCAGCACAACAGCAAATGATGTGATGAACACTTAAATTGATAGTCTCATTTGCATAAAAAACACATGTTTCTCGTAATTTTCAGCTCGACACCATACAATTTGGTAAACACTTAAATTGATTCTCTACTTTTTTTTGGCAAAAACATATGTTTTTCGTTATTTCGGGTAGATATCACATGATGTGACGAACAATACTTAAATCGATTGTCTCGTGTATATATATTTAAAAAAAAAAAAAAAAAAGAACTTGTGTGTTTGGTATAAGATAAATGCCTTGGCAACTTAACTATGTGTTGTTGGCAAGCGTAGCCTTGTGGCTCCACCAATGACTTGCAGATATCGTCGGAACCTGGGGACGATGGCAATATGCTATTTTGATTGTCATTTATTGAATACAATCTAGTTCCTTTTGCCAAAGCTGCTAAAATGCAAATAAGAGCAGAAAGAAAAGCAATGGATGTTGTTGATTTGTTAGCCATTGAGAACTATAGAAGTAATATTCTAACTATCCGTGTTGGACCAATAGTAGAAAGGGTACTATTTATACGAACTCTTCTACCAAAAAATGTACTATTTATACGAAGCATTAACCAAAAAAACAAACGGAATAACGTTTGGATAAATTTTGTGTCAATCTTTGTTGCCTTCCGTTTAAACTGCTCCATTGGTCGTTTTATTAGTCAAATTAAAACTACATTCACGGTACGTACGTTGTGTACTGCCGCTATATCATTCTTATTGAATATTGGTCGAGATTAGAGTGATCAATAGTAACATATCCTTGTTATATATCTATATATATTTAAACGAGTTTTGAATGATTACGTTACGTGACGTGATAAAAATCCAACAGAGATAATATAAGTAAATTACAAGTCAAATATTGAATACAAATTATACAATTGGTTGTAATAGGGTATAAACGGCTCAAATAAATAGTGAGGTTTATTCCGGCAATTTAGCAGTCAACAAACTAAATACTCGTTAATCTCATGCAACAGATCCGTTTATAACCTCCAAGAATCAATAATTAATGATTTAATGTTAATAAAATTTCGGACAATCACAGGACTGAATTCCTTCAAAAAATAAAAAAGAAAAGAAAACGACAAGGAGCCTGAATCTTCCACAATAAAAATCAAAAAATAAAAAGTCTGAAGATAACTATACACCTACGCACAAAATTAAATGTACAGTAAAAGTTAAATAAATCCCTAGATACATATCTTGTTTTACGAATTGCTTCATTTTCTTGATTTGTTAGACACAATATATTTATAAAGGTCTGATTTAAAAAAAAAAAACTAATGGAAAAATGAACTTTTTATATTAATTTTAGTAGAGATTACTTTTGGTACGCCGTTGTACCGGTAAGTCAGATTTTCTGTTTATTAAATTTACATAAAATTACGTAAAAATCAAAAAATACGTAAATTTAATAGTTAAATAGATCTGACTTACTAATACGCCATACGTATTAGAAAATTTTCCTTTTAATAAATGTCTCAAGTTTTGTTAAATAAAAAATGACTATTTTTTTAAGAAATGGTCAATTGACTTATTGACTTAGTTAATTATTGATTGATCGGCATAATATGTGTTTCACTAGTGTGAGTCAATGATTTATAAATCAATCACCAATTGATAAAAAATAAAAATAAAAATAAAAAGGTTTAGGCACTTTTCAAAAGAAGATCTGGATCCAATTTTAGGATTTTATAGAAGTTTAATTCCTGTAATCTCGGGGTAGGGCCCACTAGTCTGGTTCTAACCAAGCTAAGTAACGATTAACGAAATTCCTATTATCCTAACTTGGCCAACTTACTTCCTACCAACTCTTCCTGATCTCCTCATCTAGAATGGCTGGGGGTGTCAAAGATGTGTAATCCTGATAGGTAACGAAATTTCTAGTCACTCTTTCTCACCTCAGAGAAGTAGTGTTACCTTTTTTTTTTTTTTTTTTTTTTTTTTGGGCTACAGAGAAGTACTGTTACATATTAGTGTTATTACAATACTAAATGTTTGTTGCTTATATTCGTCTTTGATTCTGAATTATAATTCATAGTTCTCTACAGTGATTTTCTCTCACAAAAAACACACATAAAATAAGAATAATTCTGAATTATGATTCTAAATATATGAACTAAACGTCCACACTTCCCAAGGTTAACATTTTTTTTCCTACTTTACCCCCTTGAAAGTTTCTAATTACAATATCACATCCAAAAAATAATTATTATTATACTTTTAAGTATACTTTTGGTATTTCAAAATTTTAACCCCCAAATAAACAAAAAATTAAATTAAATTTATTGCTATAGAAAAGCGTAATTTTTTTTCAAATAAACTTAAAATATATAATACAAACATCCATGATTAGTTCATTTAGACGAAAAGAGTAAAAAAGAGTGACAAATAGTTTTTAAAAAAAATATTTTTGTGCCCCTCGAAAAAAAAAAAAAAAAAAAAAAACTGTCTTATCTCTATCTTTTGGCAGACATATAAAACATAGATATTTAGGTGCAAAAACAATACGTGGTTTTTCTTCTTAACTGAATAACACCCCTCGCATTGATATCCTTTTTCGCAGTTTCACATAAGCAAAGTATACTTAAACTCTTTCTCCATCACCTACATAGTAGCAGATCTTTTTGATCAATCAACAAATTAATATTGAACCACAAGTTTGAACTTTGAACAACTATTTTTTTTTTTTTTTTTTTGTACAACAAATTTCTTTGTGGACCTTGCCATCAAACATTCATGCTGTGTTTGGAATTGATCTCATTTTTATTTTTCACGTTTTTTGAGAAAAAAAAAATGAAAACATTTTTAAAACGGCATTTGGTGCAATAAAAACAAAAAGCGGAAGTGAAAATAATTTTTTAGTTTAGTGTAAAATGAGAAAAAAATGAAAAATGACTTTTCATTTTTTATTTTCGTTTTCTCCTCTCTCGAGCAGAGAGAAAGAGAAAGAGACATTAAAGAGTTTTTTTATATTGAAAACAATCTCTTAATAAAATTACCAAATGCATTTTCAAAAATAATTTATGTCTGAGATTGAAAACGTTTTCATTTTCATTTTCATATAAAAAATAAAATCATTTTAGAACGAGTTCCAAACGCGCCCTCAATTTTCTTAGTTAAAAATAAAACAATGACACTGATGCAGTAATGAATAACCAACACATATTCCATTTGAGTGTGTTAAAGAGTACAACTTTTTTGGCCACAATTACATGCCAATCACACTACAAAGAACTTATACCAAACAAATCAGCCACACTAAAAGTCTAAATTCAGCAATTGCGTTTGTCAATAGATCATAGACATAATCTTTAGTGAAGTGTAAAGAAGTCTATTAGAGGGGAGTACACAACTTTGTTGGCATTGACAGCCATAATAAAATCTCCATGAGCATAATCCTTCACAAACTGAACCACCAACTTATCTTTATCATGATTTTCAAGCTTGTCGAGCAAAATCTGAACATCGTTAACATCAGAAAGTAAATCCTTCGCTCCATAGCTGATGAAGAGAGGAATCTCATTCGGAATGTTAGAGATGTTGTACGTTGGAGGAGTTGGCTGCCCATAATGCTTCATGTTTTCAACCAAATTATCATAATTATACATTGCCATTGTTCCGTCTCTGATCACTGCCAATCACCGGAGAAAAAAGAAGAAAAGGATTAAAGAATAAAAACCAAGATAAGAAAAACTTGTTGCAATTTTTATATAGGCCAACTTGATAATTCGATCCAACAACTTACTCTGAGAAATATGAACTAAGTTCCTTGTCGAAGTTGACTGAGGCTCGTGGTCGAGAAAAACGCCTTCCTTGGATTTATCAATGCAGCAATTTGGGCCTATTAAGTTGCAACATACATGTCAATCAGTGTTTGATAAGCAGAAAAAAATAAATAAATAAATAAATAGTGTCAATGCAAGTTCCTAAAGCAAACATATAACGCTCAGCAATATATATAATGTATAACCATTAATGACCACGTAATTGAATAATTGAATTTTTATATTTGATGAAAACGTAACTATTAAAAATAGTAGAGAAAGGAGGTGACGTTTAAGGAGATATATGCCCTCGAGGGCATATGCCCTCTCTGAATTTTTGATATTTGATTTTTAGTATAAGTCTTTCACAAAAAAAAAAAAAAAAAAAAAAAAAATCATATATGCCCCCTTATCAAAAAAAATTACAAATACATCCTCAAAAAATCCAATCTCAAATTATTTTATTTCTTATTATTTTTTTTATCTTTTCCTATTAAATCTTATACTTTAAATATACCTAATTCATATTTTTCTCTAATTTATTCTTATGTAAACAATTCTTCTTTCAAATTGGTGCCTTCTAAAATATTTTTAGATATAATCTAAGCTATATTAAAAATGACACATTAAAATATATTTCTCAAAATGTGTCTTTAATTAAGAATTTTTTCTTCAAACAACCCTCTCAATTATGACTTTCACACACCCACATTTTCTATAATTTGCCCTTGTTGAATTAATATGTGTTTATTCAAATGTACCCTACATACTTAAAGATATTTTTTTTCTTCTGGCACTCGCAGCTACTATTTTCTCATAAATATTGTGTACCTCCTAAATTATTTTTCTTATCTAATTTATTTATTAAAATGTTTATCACTCAAATATATTCAATAATCTATACATATATAATATTCATCTAAAAATATGAGGAGATGATTTTATTAACATTTTTCAGGTTTTTAATTGATGCTCCCTAAATCAAAATTTTAGCTCCGCCACTGATCGAAAACTCATCCATATATACATTAAAAGCATTACCTGTTACAGAGATCAATAAGTTGGCGCAGTCAATGCCAGGTTTGCAGATATTTTCAAGAAGTTTGCCAAGTTGTTGCCTGTTAGGAAGTTAGTAAAAATGTAAAATGCTTGAAGTCCTCATTTTTATGCTTTTAACGGGGATAAGGAAAAAAAAAAAAAAAAAAAAAAAAAAAAAAAAAAAAAAAAAAAAAACTGTTTCTAACAATTGCTTAAGTAGGTGGCTCACCCTTTTGGAATAAACTCACGAACACCCAAAAAGTAAATATCCTGTTAAGAAAACAAATGAGGGAAATTACATGAACTAATCTCAAATTCACGGTTATAAAAAAATTAAAAATAGATGCCATTAGAGCTTTTGTTACTTCAGCAAAGAAATATTGAGCAGCCGCTCTTATGAGCAGCGAGGGCATGCGGCCCAAATAAGCAATTGGGGTAAGCAAAGCGGCTGATCTCATCATGTTTAATAGCTTTCCTTGTGAAAGGGCAGCAAAAGCAGTCAAAGTTCCCTATAAATCAATGATGTCCAAGGCTTAGTAAATTTAGACAAAAATATCTAAACTTAAAAAAATAAAAAAAATAAAAGGACAGGAAATATAGATACGGACCAAGGAATACCCAACATAGTGTAGTTTTTGCCCTGTCTGGTCGTTAACATATTTGACTAGAGTAGGAAGGTCATGAGCGGCCAATTGATCCCATGACCAATTCCAATAAGCCTACACATTAAAACATATAAATGAGTTATAAATAATATCATAATCATAGTAGAGTTAATAGCATGGAAGTATGATTTTTATCTTTTTTTTTTTTTTTGAACTGAGAAATATGATTTAATCACATGCACAATCAATAGGGTACTCCGGTTCTACATAACAAAAACAAGTAGGATAGAAATAAAAGCAGCAAACCGGATCATTAGGACTAAGTGAGTTGTGTCCACGGCTAGAAATAGTCCCTCGAGTATTTGCTAGCCAAGATGAACCCTAGAGATTCTTCGGGGGACAATAGTACCCACGACGCACCATCCTATTAATTTTACGTACACAAAAGAAAAAAAGAGAAAAAAAAGAACTTCTTAATACCACAATATTGATGTATTGACTGTACACTTGTATTAATAAAATGCGTATAGAGGGAAGAGAAATTTATTCACCACTAAAATTCCATGTTGTAACAGAACGGGTGGTTTGTTTGCTTTTTTACCCAAACGCCTGCAGGAATCCTCTGCAGACCGAGAATGTAGCCATCGTCCGTCGTCACCTGTACCAATAAAAAAATACATCACTAAGAAGAATAAAAAAGGATGTTTTTGCAGATATGACACAAAATCTTATAAGCGCTTACCAGCACAATAGCAAATGATGTGATGAACACTTAAATTGATAGTCTCATTCGCATAAAAAACACATGTTTCTCGTAATTTTCAGCTTGACACCATACAAACACTTAAATTGATTCTCTACTTTTTTTTTTTTTGCCAAAAACATATGTTTTTCGTTATTTCGGGTAGATATCACACGATGTGACGAACAATACTTAAATTGATTGTCTCGTATATATATATATTTAAAAATAAAAAAAAGAACTTGTGTATTTGGTATAAGATAAATGCCTTAGCAACTTAACTATGTGTTGTTGGCAAGCGTAGCCTTGTGGCTCCACCAATGACTTGCAGATATCGTCGGAACCTGGGGACGATGGCAATATGCTATTTTGATTGTCATTTATTGAATACAATCTAGTTCCTTTTGCCAAAGCTGCTAAAATGCAAATAAGAGCAGAAAGAAAAGCAATGGATGTTGTTGATTTGTTAGCCATTTAGAACTATAGAAGTAATATTCTAACTATCCGTGTTGGACCAACAGTAGAAAGGGTACTATTTATACGAACTCTTCTACCAAAAAATGTACTATTTATACGAAGCATTAACCAAAAAAAACAAACGGAATAACGTTTGGATAAATTTTGTGTCAATCTTTGTTGCCTTCCGTTTAAACTGCTCCATTGGTCGTTTTATTAGTCAAATTAAAACTACATTCACGGTACGTACGTTGTGTACTGCCGCTATATCATTCTTATTGAATATTGGTCGAGATTAGAGTGGTCAATAGTAACATATCCTTGTTATATATCTATATATTATATATATTTAGATGAGTTTTTAATAGTTACGTTACGTGACGTGATAAAAATCCAACAGAGATAATATAAGGAGTGGAGAATTAACACGGTAAATTACAAGTCAAATATTGAATACAAATTATACAATCTGTTGTAATAGGGTACAAACGGCTCAAATAAATAGGGAGGTTTATTCCGGCAATTTAGCAGTCAACAAACTAAATACTCGTAAATCTCATGCAACAGATCCGTTTATCACCTCCAAGAATCAATAATTAATGATTTAATGTTAATAAAATCCCTAGATACATATCATGTTTTACGAATTGCTTCATTTTCTTGATTTGTTAGACAAAATATATTTATAAAGGTCTGATTTAAAATAAAATAAAAAACTAATGGAAAAATGAACTTTTTATATTTATTTTAATAGAGACCTGATACGCCAGTGTACTGATAGATTAAATTTTTTATCTATCAAATATACATAAAATCACGTAAAAATTAAAAAATTCACAAACTTAATAATTAAATAAATCTAACCTACTAATACGCTATACGTACTAGAAAATTTTCTTTTTAATAAATGTGTCAAGTTTTGTTAAATAAAAAATAACTATTTTTTAAGAAATTGTCAATTGAATTATTGACTTAATTAATTATTGATTGATCGATATAATATGTGTTTCACTAGTGTGAGTCAATGATTTATAAATCAATCAACAATTGATAAAAAAAAAAAGAAAAGGTTTAGGCACTTTTCAAAAGAGGCGGAAAACCAATCACCTCATCTAATTTCTCAAAAACAAAAACAAAAAAGAAAAAGAAAATGTAGGACCACCAATTATTAGCTTTGATTTGAACATATTTAAGTAGGGTCATTCTTTGGTGCTCCGGCCTGCTTTGGTACACGGGCAGGACGAGTATAAATAGCTGTTGACTAAACTGGGATTGGGTACTTAATGTGGGTGCACCGTGTAACGGTGAAAGGCGCAGCAGGAGATGAATTATTTGGAACTCGTTTAATTCGTTAATTCGAGTTTTTAATTCGAGTTGAGATGTGATTTTATATGAAAATTTTTTACTGTAATAAAAAAGTTAAATGTAACTGTTTTCGAGAGATTTTTACTGCAGTAAAACTCATATTCTGAATTCAAATTAGTAAAATAAACGAGACTTATGTGTCCAAAGACCCATGTGGCGCCATGAAACTGATGTAATCGGACACTAACTCCACGTCATGACCTTGTGTTTTTATACGCAGCGATGAAGATGGTTTAGGGTTTCAATTGTGGCGGAGCAGAGGCTTCATGTTAGCCGTTGGTTGTTTGTTCGGGGTGAAGTTAGTTGTCCAGACGACATTGAATTATGGCATCCTAAGGGAGGCATTTCCTTAAACATCTGTCATGCAAGGAATTTCTTTCAGTACTCTGAGTCATTCAAGAGTCAACATTGCTTTACCGATCAGCCATTCTCGTAAACATGAACTGCCGAAACATGTTAATCTGACACATTAAACCATTTCCAAAGTAATTCTTCACAAACTTATTCATACTTCTCTTCAATCATCGACCCAACAGGTAATCTAGTGCAAATTATTGAGGAAGACTACCGAAACCCGAGTTTCTGCAAGGACGGTCGGCAGCGTCGTGCCTTCTGCCTCGCTGTTGGCCGTCGTTGTGTAGGAGAAAATGCCCGTTGCTGTTTCTGGAGATCCAGATCCCGGCGCTACCAGCGATTTCCAATATTTAATGCGTGTGCTTTTGGGTGATGAGGTTATCTCCGTCGGCAGTCGATAGACAACTTTCGGGGTTTCAGGTCAGTAGGAAATTGAGGATGGCGGGAGGTAGACAAAAAGACGCGTTTGAAACTGTTTTTTAATTGTTTTTTACGTCTTTTAAGACAAAAAATGAAAAAATTTAAAAATTACGTTTGTTTAATAAATATTTTAAAAATAAAAAATTATAAAAATAATTTTTTTTTGTTAAAAAAGTATAAAATGATTAGAAGTTATTTTTTTTTGTTTTTATTTTTTAATACTTATCAACAATGTTACATTAAATGTTTAATTATTAATTAATAAATATGATTATAGCTAATAAATAAATAATAATTACTTAATTATTAATTAATTTGTAATATATCAATCATATATATATATATTAATTATAATCTATTAATTATAATCTATTAATTAGTAAATAGTTGGCAAATAAAAAATAATAATTACTCAATTAATAATCATTATTAATTTTAATTATTAATTATGCAATGTATTAATCAATAATAATTAACAATTGACAATTAGTAATTCATCATTATTTAAAGAATAATTATCAAAAATTGATCATACAATATATCAAATAATAGATTATGAAATAAATATTAGTAACTAATCAACTAATTATTTAATTATGTAAGTAAAAGTTAATTATCTAAATAGTAAATATAATATTAATATAGTATTATATACTGATCATTTTTTCTTAATACACTTATTAATTACTTATAAACTAATAAATATGGATTGTTACTAATATAATAATTACTTATAACTGATTATTAATTATTATTTTTTAATTATTTAGCATACTGATTTATTATATATAATTTAATTACCAATGTACTCATTAATTATAAGATAATATATCCATTATTATTGTTATTATATTATTTTTTATTTACTAAGTGATTAAAGTTATTAATTACTTAATATATTAATTTAAGATTATTAATTATATATAATCGAAACAAAATTTTAAAAAATGATTTTCAAACCCTTACCTCCCCTAGTGACGCAGCCGACAACCTCTTTACGGTAGATCCCAAGCTTGGGGCTCGGAAGGGCCTCCCAGTGCCCAGCCACCGTGTCCAACTCATTGGCCCATGAGTTCTCCCTTGTCGTAAATCCGATCACATATATCTTGCTATCAAAAGTTACAGTCTTGACAAAGCTCCTTTCCGCTGCTGGCATGCTCGGACCACGCTCCCACGTGTGGAAGCGGCAGTCAAAAATCCACACCTCCGTTGAAAAGCGCAGCCGTCTATAATGCCCCCCAGGACGTAGATCTTGGGGCCCAAGGCCACATAATGGCACCAATCTAGCAGGTCCTTGGGAACTGCTGGGACTGGAGCAAGTTTAATAGTGCTTTTGTTGTCGTCCTTTGGGTTGGGTCTTCTATGGATCGTGAACCAACGCAGGGGCTAGCATTTTGGGCATCGGAGCCCGACGTAAAGCAGGAGTTCTGTGCAGTTGAGGGAGGATCGCGCGGTGAAGAATTGCGAGAGGAAACGAGGGATCTAATGGGCTTCGCCACCGCCGCAAGGACAGGGTGATATTGTCTTGGGACACAAGCCAGACATTGCAAAAAGATGTCGTTTGGCAGTGACGGTATTAGGATCTCCGGGGTGGTGGACATGGTGATTGTTAACGAGTTCGTCCAAAACGAACCGGAGAAGTAAGCAGTCAAGTAGAAACTAGTAAAGTTATAGTTGCAAAGTCAATATTACAACTCCGTCGACAAAGTGAAGATATAAGCAGCATGCATATACTAAAACCAGCCCGATATACAGAACAATTTGCTTGATTTCTATGGAAATTGTAAATTGTAGAGTCTAAAATTCGGATTATAAATTCTTAGTCGATATCTGTGTATGTGAAGGGTATACATACATATATGCATAGAAGCGAGCTACGTGAGTTAAACTTAGAGATTGAAACATAGAGATGGAAGTCTTCTTTCATTTCTCGACAGTGAAGACTAGGCTCATGAGCTTATTATCCTAGATCGGAACAAGTTGATAGGATCCCTTTTTTACGCCCTCATGTCCCTCCCGTGTGGCGACGTGGGATCGTAAGAAAGGAAAGATGGGGATCGGTTTTGGCTAGTTATGAGTCTTCCCACCTTGTCAGCTTTCCAGTCCTAGTAGGGCTTTTTCGAACACCCCCAGTGGCCCCTAATGGAATCAATGGTAAGCATTCCATCTAGTTTCTTAGCTCTCCAAAGCGAGTTTATGTCTTTCCGGTTGTGGAAGCATTCCCGTATGCACATACATACATATATGCGCATATATATATATATATATATATATATATAATGCAAGTATTTGGGCACTTCAGAAAGACGAGAGTCTATTTTTTTAAATCCATAAACCAATTTAACCTGCAAAGTTTAACAAGAACTCAAAATCAACAAGAAAGTTTAATCATGTCTTTAACTAGGCTAAACAAGCTTTAGAACTAAAATCTCCTTCAACTTCTATCACAAATAATAAATTCAACTAAGAACTGAAGCCTAAAAGCCAACAAATATTTGAGCAAATTTTAATCATAAAATCAGAAGAAGTTATAAGAAGAAACCATGAAAGAAGTACGGAATAATCAGAGATAAGTCTAAGACTTAACTTAAGAAACCTTACCAAAATTTCTGGTTTTCAAGCGTGATTTTTCCCACAAACTCTTTGGAATCCAAGTGAGAAAGTGATTCATGGATTAATTTACTAAAGCCAGTAGAACCAATTTTTAAGAATTTGCTAGAAACAGTGGGTCTGATTCTTTACCTGCAAAGTTATGAGCATATAAGAAGACAAAGTTATGTCACACGTGCATATAAGAAGGTTTGATGAGGAAAGTGGTTTGGTCAGACGGTGCTTTGAGATATGTGAATGAGCAACTTTAAAGAGATAAAACCGAAGTGAATCACGACTTACAAACAAATTAGAAAGGAGTCAAATTGTAAAAGGCTTTTTTTTATTACAAAATTCCCTCAAGTTTTACAAGTTTGACAAATTCTAGTTGGTTTACATTGAACTAGTCCCCATATATAGGTAAAAGTTTTATGAATTCTTCTCCAAAAACAGTTAACCTCCGATTTCAAAAAATATTTGATAGTTTGAGTAATTTATCCTATCCTGTGATTACAATTTGTATTTATATGGAGCTTTTTCATGTTGCTTCTTACTATTGAATTCTCTGTTTTTTTTCCCCCCCTCAATCCGTAGATGTAATTATATCGAAGCGAATTAAATCTCCTCATTCTCTTCTCCATTCTCTCCCTTAATTTTTAATATTTCACGTTTTCGTCAACAATCTCGAGAGGTCAACGCACGTCAGACACAATCTTACCATTACAAACTACTAGTGCGGACACCAAGAATCAAACCTATGAAAGGTTGGGAGAATCATAGAGAGTAAAGACGTTAAGAATCGTTCACCTATGAAAGTAGGGGAGAATCAGTGGAGCGATGGAGTTGGTGTAATCTGAAAAGACCATCTTTATTTCGAGCTTTACATCTCAGTTGAGTCACGTGAGCAATGTAAGAATTGAATATGGATGTATTAAGTAGCTAATTCTTTTAAGGACTTTGACAAAGCAAGATTAAGATTGCTGGAACATTCATAATTTGAACACTAATCTTACTAAGATGAGGGCAAATGAATCCAAAGAGATCATTGTTGATATTGTTTCTTATGAACTTGTCTACAAGAGCATTATTTTCTCATGATTAGCCATACTAAAATAACAGGAGGATTTGAATTTAATCCAGACATTATGAAATTCAAGATTTCAGTATTTATACTTTGATCCACATTATGAGATATTGTATTCACAAGTGATACTGTCATTGAAGCCTAAAGAAAGCTATGAGAGGATCATAAACAGCTTGCTTGGCATTTTCACCCATTACATAGTCTGCATGAGCATAATCATCTCTGTACTGAACCACGAGCTTATCTCCGTCGTGATCTTTCAGGCTATCCAGCAATAGGTGCACGTCTTTGGTATCGGAGAGAGCATCTTGCCCTCCATAGCTGACAAAGAGAGGAAGGTCATTTGGAATGGTTGTCATGTTGTAGGCTGGAGGATAAGGCTTCCCATAGTGTCTTATATTCTCATTTTCATCACCGTAGTTATACATCGTGATCGTCCCATCTCTTATCACTGTTCCATAAACCACCGCAATCAAAAAAATTTCCATTAGTAACTAAAGAGCCTTTTGGTTCATCTAGATTTTCTATGGTTTGTTTTCGTCTAAGTTGTGCTACTACTCATGGTTCGATAATCACGAAATAGGAATGCTTACTCTGTGCCAGATGGATCATGTTCTTTGTCGACGTTGATTGAGGCTCATGGTCCAGAAAAACATCCACTATCGAAGAACTCAGGCAGCAATTCTCACCTATGGTTGTGACAAAAATATGAAGGTCAAATAATGAACTTTCTGAGTGCTAAAAGGCAAATCAGGAAAATGCATACAACCTGTGAAAGAGGTTAACAAGTTGGTGCAGTCAACACCAGGTTTCTTGCAGATATCCTTGAGAAGATTCATAACAGCTTCACTAGATTCACGTAAGGAGGAAAAATATTAAGCGTCAAAAATATATTCTAAAGATCAAAGAATAGCCGAGTTTTTGCATGTATCATCAGAATTCAGGAGAGGAAATCGTGAGTGAATTCCTTAAGTCAAGAAATTTCACCACTAATCGCTTTTAAATAAAATTTTAGTAATATAAGTGTCATCACGCTTGCAGAAAAGAAGTAAAAAGTTCATACTGTGTGGCAAATTCGAGTAGCATTAGTTTCTTACCCTCTTGGAACAAATTCGTGAATACCTAACCAGTATAATGTCTGTTACAAGAAGATAAAAATGGCAATTAAGAAGTTACTCTAATGGATAACTGAAACAGGTGGAAAAGGAATTGGTGCTTACCTCAGCAATGAAGTTCTCAGCAGCATTTCTTGCAAGTGGTGAGGTCAACTGACCAACATGAGCAATTGGGCTAAGTAAGGCAGCTGATCTCACCATATTCAATAGCTGGTCTTTCGAAAGCGCGGCAAGAGCAACCAAAGTTCCCTACAAAAAGAATTCCAAGTTTTTAAGTAATACCGATTTTTGTGAAATTAGCAAGTCAATCCCAAACCACAAATGAAAAATTAAGGATTATGAGATTGACCAGTGAATGCCCAACATAATGCAGTTTTTGTCCTGTTTGATCATGCACATACTGGAGTGTAGCTGGAAGATCATAAGCCACTAATTCATCCCATGACCAATTCCAATAAGCCTAACCAACCGAGCAAGAAAAACATTTCACAACCTGGAAAACCAAAAGGCTAACAAGGGAGATATCTATGCGCAGCGAAGGAAACTTAACCGCATCAGTAGGAGCAAGTGATACATGGCCACGGCTATATTTCGTTCCACGAGTGTTGGCTATCCACACATCAAATCCATTATCTGCCAACAGCAATGCCAAAGACTGGTGTGGTGGAAGTAGCAGCCATGTTATTCCATCCTGTGCACAATTCCAGAAACTCTTACACTCACAGAATTACCATTTTATGAAACTGGTATGGATTAATTTCACTAATGGTCTAAACAATCATGAAAATCTCATTCTACTCCTCAAACTTCAAAATCACCATTTAGTTCTCTAAACCTAATTAGATGCGTCTGGTTTTTCATAACGCTAACTTCCATTAAAAAGTTAATAGAATGTAATCGGATCACATGAGTCACACGAGTGTTGCATGCCTCCTCTCTAGGACTAAAATGAGAGTTATATAAAAGCCAAAAAACTTTAGGTAAGATTTTATCAAAGTTAGGGACTATTCTTAGTAACACATTTTTCCCCTTTTGTATATATTTATGGAAGTTAGATCGAGAATTAACCAGATATAACTAAAAAGTTTAAGAACTACAATAAGATTTTCATAAAAAATTCAAACTACTGCAGAAATTGATATAACCCTACAAGACTACCTAGTGTAGAATTACCAACCATCAGAACACCATGTTGCAGAAGAACTGGTGGCTTGTTTCTTGCTTTCTCCTCTGGCCGCGCCACTGGAATTCTCTGAATGCTGAGAATGTATCCGTCTCGAGTGGTTACCTGCAATCCAAGAAATATGTCATGGTAGCAGATACCATAATATCAACTTTTAACACTGAAATCTGAATTATTGGCATAACTGAAGAGGCAATATAAGTTGAGAAATAAAACCTTGCGTTCTTCACAAACATAACCTTGCTTCTCCACCATGGAAGAACAGATACCATCATCTTCATAACTTTCCGATTCTGAAGTTCTATGCTGGCCGTGGACTGGATATAGCTTTGTTCTTGTTCCAGCTGCTGACACAGAAATCAGAAAAACTAGAATGATTGGGGTTAAAGCATTGGCCATCAAAAAATATGCTTAAATGGTTTTTTAGTATTGATGTCCTGATGCACTCACCTTTTCTATATAATTGCGGAAAAAACCAAATAAAAACAAAAGGACCTTCACATGTGAAGCTGATAATACACAAGCAGTTAAACAAGGCATCTTTGTGGGACCCATCTCGTCCCTAATGCAAACCCAGTGATGATTAAAATGAAACCTTTAGATTTTGTTGCCAAAGATCAATATTCTAACAATAAATTCCCATTCTACTTCACATCGCATAGAATGGCAGTTTCGATGAAGAGAATCTCCTTTGACTTTGTGTTTTTTATTTCTTTTGGTCTCCGGTTATCTTCCAAGCAAATTGGTCAATCATATTAAAGGACGTTTTGCGAACAAAAGTTTTTGCACATCATAGGCAATAACTCAGACCGAAACTCTTCGTCCGTGTTTAAAATTAATCTCATTTTTATTTTTTATATTTTTTGAGAAAAAAAAATAAAAACATTTTCAAAATAGTATTTGACACAATAAAAATAAAAAATAAAAATAAAAATAATTTTTTAATTTAAGTGTAAAATGAGAAAAATAAAAAATAACTTTTAATCATTTTTTATTTTTTATTTTCGTTTTCTCCTCTCTACATTAATGAATTTTTTTATACTGAAAATAATTTCTTAATAAAACTATCAAATATATTTTCAAAAATGATTTCTGTCTGAAATTAAAAACGTTTTCATTTTTATTTTCGTACAAAAAAATAAAATCATTTTGAAACGAGTTTCAAACACGTCCTTCAAAGAAAATGGGCTTAGAAGAGTTTCAACTTTCCAACCTGACGTAATATGTCCACTTTACCCAGTATTCTTTATAAGACACCCCTAATGCTTCTTGCTTCATATAAATGAAAGTTGAAAAATGAGGGTAGAATAAAGAGAAACCAAAGAGCAAAAACACACGGATGCTTAAGCAAAATTTACCTTCATATACAATTAAAAATGCACCGTGCATTACTTCAGTTAACAAAAAAAATGTATAATAGAATATATATATATATATATAAGCACAAAACAGAGGATTCATAATTCCTCCCAACAATATCACAATACAGAAGACTCTTTAATGAGGAATAGATCATATTATCTTTTCGTAAAACATGTTTTTCTAACTAACACGACGGAGACGTTCCTGCAGGACTACATGCAGTAGGAGCATCTTTCGTCTTTTCAGATGCTTGGGTTGTACTATCTGCTGCTTTAGGTCTGGTTAATGGTCTTTTGAGGAACGGAAGCTGGAGCTGCAATGCTCTAGGATATACCCGCCCAAGCAATTGCCACCTTTTAGGTCTTAATTGCCCAAGCATTTTCATCTGCTCCCTTTTGAATTGCCTATTTGCATACCACCTCCCACCTCGCCAACCCAAGGCATACCTACATGTCGTAAACAGAAAGACAAGCGTGAGTTGCATGCATAATGACATTGCTTTGTGCGCGGTGAAGTAGCAGATTGAGCACATCTTCAGCATAATCTGTCCAGTGTTTCAAATATAATTTAGAAGAACGCACCAAGCGTCCTCTAACGGAACATGGAACTCATTATACGCTTGAAATAGTTTTTGACCATAAAGTTTTTGTTATCATTGCCTTAAACAATTAACAATGATGAATAGATAACCATTTATAGGTTGTACTTTTACCATTAAAAATGTGCAAGCAATAATGTTTGCAAGAAAAATATAATATAAATTCAAGTACGAACCCAATAACTAAAGTGGTTCCAGCAGTAGCTACACAGGCAGAAGTGCTTAAACTTCCGGAATCAACAATCTTTCTAATTTCTGAATGTTCACCAAGATGACTGTTTCTCATCTGTAATAAAAATTAAATAGCACATGTCAATCAAACAAAATAAAGGGAAAAAATAAAGAGAGCAGGTACTAAGCAACAACAAACCAAAGAAACAACAAAACAGGTTTCAAAGTCATAAAAATCGTAGCACATGCCAGACACAGAAAAACAATTTATCCCATCTTATAGTACATAATGAAGAAAAACTGATTAATGTGAAAACGAAAACGAAAACGAAAACGAAAACGATAACATTGAGGAGCATAGCAACTTAAGTAGAAGCTAATCAAGGTATTCTAAGCAGCAAAAAATGGCCATGAAAAGTTCCTTTTTCACTTTTTTTTCCCCGGAAATGGGGGTCATTTGAATTTTACCTTATAGATTTGGCATCCAATTAACAATCAGAATACACTTTTTAGTACAAGGAATACAATAATTCCAACCATAGAAGAGAAGTAATAATAAAAAAGGGTCTAATATTTTTGCTTACAGCTTTCTCGATTGATTCAAGCCTTTGATCAACCCTTGAATCATGTAGGTGCCGCAAAGAATAGCCTGGACCCACCAAAACCACTCAATCTAATGACTCTTTTATCAACATGCCCACAATAATAATAATAATAATAATAATAATAATAATAATAATAATACACTTCCTTACTGTGAAAACTGATGTTCCTTCCACTGATTTTTTTTTTTTTTTTTCAAATACAAAATTCTAACCATTTGTTTTATTAAGTTTGTGGCAAGAAAACCAGACTAAATCAATAAGAATTAACGAATATAAAGGATCAAAGAACTTTACCAAACCACGCCGTAGCAACTGATGCCATGGAAGTTCCAACCGTAAAGACCACCTTATGCCTTTCAAATATATCCTAAGCCATCAACACCAAAGAATAATGATTAAAAAGAAAAAGAAGAAGAAAACATAAATTCCATTTCCACCCACAAAACCCTAACTAAGATAGGTACTAGAATCAAACACCTGAATTGAGGAAACCCAATATACCAATAAATTCAATAATCTATATATATATATATATAATCATATTATTGAAGGAAGAATTTACCTTCGTTGAGAAAAAGGTGTCCTGAATAGCGGCCCATGAATTGAGAGCTTTCTTCCTCAACTGGGCAGCAGCTAAAGAGCCAGAAATCGATGTCCTTGAAGCTCTAAGTCGTTGCATAGTGAATTCTGTTGAATACCCAGTTGAGTTAATCAAATTGAACCATCGGAAATCGCTGAGATGAGGGAAGAGCAGATTCCTAGGAATAGGAATCAAGCGCGAAGTTTCTTTCTGGGCAAGACTGAATCGTCTCCATTAATGTTTACTGTGTTTTGCTTTTCTTTTATAAGTTCTTTTGTTTTGTTTCCCCAATGCCCTTTTTGCCAAAGAAAAGGCATTAATTATTTAAAAAAAGGTTAATTTCAAATTTGACTCCAACAACTTTTTATCTCATTTTATTCTTAAATTTTTAAGTATCGTATTAATAGTTCCCAAATTATATAAAGCTTGTTCGTTTGCACAAACTCAAAAAAAAAAAATTTAATATAAGTTACAATTTTATTTAAATTTATATTTTCTTAAAAAAAATTTTGAGTTTGAATTTGAGTTTTAACTTGAATTTGAGACTAAAATCAGAGTTCGAGTTTCTTATTCAACTCAAATTTCTAAATTCAAACTTAAATTAATGAATAATATTTTTTTTATTTTTAAAAACGCCATAACTTTTTCTATTTTAAAAAACGTCATAACTTTTTCGTTTTAATTTCGATTAAGATGATTTTTTTCTATGCGTTCACAACGAAAAGATAAATAAAATCTCATGCATATACCCTATTAAAATTTTTCATCACTATTGAGTTTTTATTAAAATACTATCTAAATATAAATTCAAATTTTGACACATCCAAACACAAACTTAAATAGATTTTTAATTCAAACCATAACTCAAAATATGCACATCCAAAGACAAACTCAAATTAAAATCTCAACTTAAACCATACTCAAATTAAAATCTAAATTGAAATCACCCTAACTCAAAAACTCAAGAACAAAGCCATAAACGTTACATTTTCAATCTATTCATTACAAAACTGTTATACCACAGACAGACTTTACATGTGAGGAGCATATGATGCTTTTAACAAAAGTAATTTGATAAAATTAATATATTGATTTTTATTTTGACACCCAAGAAATATAGGGTATCTCACTTTGCCCCCTCAATATTCAAATGTCATATTGATGAACTCCTGAGCTTTATAAATGTTACACTTGTTATAAATGTGCAAGTGTTTTTTTTTAATTTTTTGTATGTTAAATACCATCCCATATTTGAATTCTTCGTTATGATACATGTAACGGCCATTTTTTTTCTTTTTTTCTTTTTTATTTTCATGACAAGCTATCATAAATATAATACCAACCCATATAGTTAATTTTCTCAGCATTGAAGATCATTTGAAGTTCTCGAGTTTTTTTGAAAAATTCGGATCCTTCTCCAAGATGACCTGAGTTTGCCTTTGGAGCACATTTTCGAAGTGCCGAATAGTGTCAGGACTTCGTCATCATGATCTCCATCTCTTGTTACCCAATTCTATCACTAATTCCGGCACACTCAAAAGCTACATTCAGAGCAACTTGCGTTTGAACCCATAGCAACACTAACTTATTTTATATAAAAAGCCTTATCTAACTTTCAAAGTGTCTTCTCCATTAACTATTTAGTTGCTCCTCCCACCTCACTTCATCAATATTATTTCTTCACTATCATTTTGTTCTCTTATACATTGGGTACGTTGGACATTTGACGACAAAGTGTGCCCTAGATTCACATTTCTTCGTCTTCATCATTCCGTTAGAGGTCCTATCGACATCATCTGCTTTGAGAATCGCTAGTGTTTTGGCCATGTTGGACTTGGAAGTAACATTAACGAGTCAAATACTTAAATGTGTACACTCTCGACACGCCACACTCTATGAATCTATCAAACCCAAACAGTCGTAAACCAAATCCAAGGATTACGAGGCTTGAGACACCAAAATGAGTATCTTGGGGTTGTTCAACGACATTAAAATATATTTCAATGTAAAATCCAGCAGGTTCTACGAGAGTCGAATGCACAAGCCGATGCATTGGAAAACTTGGGATCAACCATTGAGGTCTTAGAAAAAGAGAGCATACCAATAGGCCATCTGGATAAACCAAGTATAGGAGAAGTGGAACGAGTCAATATCATCAAAAAATGCCAATTCAGATGTACATTAAAGTAGGTTTTCTTCCAGATGATAAGCAAATCATGAGAAAAGTAAAAGACTATGTCAACACGTTACTCATTTATCGACAAGAAGCTCTGTAGAAGATCATTCTCTAGTCCATACCGTCAATGCTTGAACGAGGAGGAGTCTGAATATGTGCTGAAGGATATCCATGAGAGAACTTGTGGCAATCACACGGGGGTCAGTCTCTATGCAACAAGGTGAAAAGGCAAGGTAAAATGGCCTACAATGATCGCAGATTTTGAGGAATTTGTCAAGAAGTGCGACAAATGCCAGTGCCGCTCACCAATATTCACCAACCAACAGAAGAGTTGTCGTCAATTGGTGTGCCGTATTTGTTTATGAAATTTGCAATGGACGTCAGTGGTCCACTGCCACAAACACTTGGCCAGAAGAGGTATCACTTGATTCTTATTGTACTTCTCCAAGTGGGTCGAAGCAGGAGCTTACTCTGATATAGAAGACTCTGACGTTGAGAGTTTTTTATGGAGAAACATCATTGTAACTTTAGGGCCCGAGAGGAGTTGTTACGGATAATGGCTCGCAATTCATCTCCAAGTCGTTTAACAAATTTTGCCACAAATGGAAGATCACCCTAAGTTTTTCGACACCTCGCAATCGGCAGGGCAACGGACAAGCAAATCGACAAACAAAACCACCATAAACAACATAAAGAAAAAGCCCGAAGCTCGTAAAGGGCGATAAGTCGACAAGCTTCATATAGTGTTGTGGGCATGCAGAACGACCCTTCGAAATGCAACAGGCAAGTCCCCATTTTTACATGTTTTCCTTTTATTTTCAGTAGCTTTATTTTAAGCTTTGTTGATCAGTTGATACACTTCTCTTTTTTGGATTGAATCATATTCGATGACTTCACTTTTTTTTCCTTTTTATTTTAATAATATTGAGTGGAAAACTTGGTGTAAGATAATTTATTTGGTTGGGTGCCAATCTAATTAGGATGCGAACTTCATGATGCTAGTTGTCATCTCTCTTTTATTTTTTAAAAAGGAAAGAACATTACAAATGGGTAGAAAACATAGCAGAGCATTACTTTCATTGTCTAGTATTTCATAGTAGATAATTGCGTTCTCTTTCATCTTCTTGAACGTGGTGTTAGGTTTGTGAAGGAATATTTTTGGTTTTGAATCAAATCAGAAGCTAGTTCATTGTTAGGATCCTAGCTCAGAAAATCAGCCAAACACCAATACCACACTCACACACACCAGAAACAACAAGAAATGAGAATAATTGGAGGGAATTTTATTAATCTAATCAGCCAAGAACACCAAATTACACTGAAATGTAAATGATAGAACGGAGAATTCGAATACTCCGGGAACTCCTAATTTAGTGGTATTCGAGAGACCACCGCTCTCCCTAATCTCAATTTCTCAAAATTCTCCAAATCACAACATACTTCTAGTGAGCTACAAAGCCCTTTACTTATACTAATTCCTACTAACTATACCAGCCCACTAACCAAACAAGTTCTTAAGTCATTAACAAATCTAACATTTAACAAAGCAATTAGTAAGGTTCCGCTAATCTCATTCTCCATGTGGTTTAACCCAACCTGTATGCAGTGGGGGAAAAGCTTTAGCTATGAAAGGGTATTGGACAACGGCTCCTTTTACAATAAGGCATATCTCATTATAGTGCATGTTTATATTCATTAAATCCGTCAAATCGCGTTAATTAAAATGAAAAGTATAAAAGCTCATAGAATTTCGAATAATTTTTCGCAACTTACTGTGAAAATCTATTATTGGAAAATTGATATTCTACCATATTTTTATCAGTTGATACGCTAGTGTACAAGAATAAATGGTTCCTATCAAAGCTTCTGTCAAAAGAGGTAGTGTAGTGGCGCCTTCTCATCAAACTCAAAGCCATTTCCACATTCATGGTCTTGAGATTATGCCCACAACTGACCTAGAGCCAACCTTGTTCTTATGCTAGAAAGATACGAAGGTATAATGAACAAATGAAAATCAATAAGATGCATTGAACAATCATATACCAAAGAATGTAACTCTAAAGACATTAGAACTACTGTTATTTGTGATTAGATCATGTTTGTACACACGAGAAAATGGACAAACCAAAAGAAGGAGAAATTTATTAGAGTGAAGTAAAATTGGCAAAATGACATTCTTTCATTTTTTTATGAAAAATGACTACACGATCGTTCTTTATAAAAAATGATCGTTTCTAATAAAGAAGGGGAAATTTGTTAGAATGACTATCTAACAAAGTGAAATTGGCAAAATCAGATCAAGTGAAAAAGAGCAGTAGATCCATTGGTGAATTACAAGAAAGATGTATAGCTTCTCAACAATACAGAACAATGTCCAAATGCCCATGAAATGGGATGAAAACCATGATGCTATATTCTACAACGTAGTATTGAGTAAACTAACAAGGTGTAATATTTAGGGGGGAAAAGATCAAAGAAATAAAAAATCTCAAATTATGATCAGCAGCCACCAAGTGCCATATTTTCCCCCTTCTTTTTTTTCATAATTTTCTCAAGAAAATAAGCGAGAAAATGAAAAAGGACCGTTCTTTAAATCCATTGCAATCAAAGCATACAGTGTCAGAGGCACAAAGCGGTGGCTCGCAGCTCATCATCATCAACACCGCCGCCACACCAATCAGAGTCGTCCATCATCCGCGAAGGCGGCAGGTTCAGATCGAACGGCAAGACTCTGCAAGACGACGACGTAAGGACACAATCGTCACCGTCGTCAACCATCGACGACGACGAGTCGCAGTCGCTGTGACAATCATCTGGCGGGACAACTCTAACGGGCCGTCGATGAGGCCTCGGAGCCGGAGCCGGAGCCTGGGCCGAGACCCTGGGCCCACTGAACGACTCGACGGTGCTGCTGAGGCTGCTGGAGGTGGGCCTGCTGGCCTGAATCACGTCGATCTTGGAAGAGACCCTCTCGTCGTGGAAATTAGGGTTAGGGTTTGGGAAGTTGGTCTTGGCTTTTGGTCCGCGTAGCGACCAGGCGGCGGCGTCGTAGGCGCGAGCGGCCTCCTCGGCGGAATCGAAGGTGCCGAGCCAGACGCGAGTCTTCTTCCAGGGGTCTCTGATCTCGGCGGCGAATCGGCCCCACGGACGCTTCCGAACACCCCGGAATCGGACTTCTTGGAGATGTGAAGGAGGACGTTGCTTTTGGTCAATTCGTGTTCTCGTTGGATCTGAAGATTTTCCTCCTCGCCGCATGGGGTGGCGGAGATCGGAAAAAATGGAGGTTCACCGGCGAGAAAACAAAAAGGAAAAGGAAAGAATTGGAGATGGCGGATTAGACTACACCACACCTCCTTTTAAGGAATCGTTAATCTTGTTTTTTGCTCTCTATATTTTCTGCTCTATCTGTGATTTTCCAACCGCTTTCTTTCTATGTTCTAGGTATTCTGTTTTCTCTTTCTCCCTCCGGTTGAGAAAAGAAACTCGGATTCATCGCTTCTTATGATTTTCCTCCTTTTGTTTTCCTTTTTTTTTTTAATGGAATTTTCCTCCTTTTTCTATTCGTCGTTCTAAATTGGAATTCACAGATTAGAATAACATTAAGAGGATATTAGTTATAAGAACTGAATTGCCATTGCTTCTTTAGATTAATTACAAAATTTCCCCACGAATTATAACCTTTCTAATACTTTACTCTTTAATTTTTAAAACATAATATCTTTTTTTTTTAACCATAAAATATCAACAAAAAATCCCCTCAGTTAAATTTTTAACAAAAATTGACATTACATTAGTTATTTTAGGGGTAGTTTGATAACTCCATAATTTGAAATTTAATATGAATTTAAAACTAGTTTAAGTTTAGACTTCTAGGAAACATCCATCATTAATTGTTATTGAAAGTGAAGAAGATTTATTTATTTTTTTTAATTATATTGTATGTAAATTAGACTAAAAAAATTAAGGTGCAAAGTTAAAATAATAATAGTGCTTTAAATTATTTAACAATAACCGTTATTTGTATAATACGTGTTAAAAATTGTTAAATTTTTTAACAAATATGGAACGGTTATTACATTTTATAAATAATTTTTGTAATTTTTCTTGCTTCTTTTTATGCATTCAGTGTGGTGTTGATGGAATTTTGGTGATTGAAAGGACTTCCAGGATTATTTGTTTACTACTATTTAGTGGAAACGTGGAATTCCCAAAAAAAAAAAAAAAAAAAAAAAGAGAAAAAAAAGGGGGGAAGCAATAGTGATGTGTTTTTTTTTTTTTTTTTCAATATATGGCTGATATTATTTGGAATAAGTGGGGAAGCAAAACTTATTGAAGATTGAATTGATATTTTTTATAAATATTTTTAAAAAGGGAAAAGGTAGTAAATAGGAGATTTATAAAATAAAATTACAGCATCTTTAATATAATTCTAAGATTGACGTGTTAATTATAAATTTAATATTTGATTGTAAAAAACACTCTTTAAGGCCTCGTTCACTTCGCGAATTCGAGTTTTCAATTCGAGCTGAGATGTGATATTTTCTTAGAGCTTTTCACTGTAGTAGAAAAAGTTAGATGTGATATTTTCTGAGCATTTTCTGAGAGCTTTTCACTGTAGCAGAAAAAGTTAGATATGATATTTTCTGAGAGTTTTTTATTGTAGAAACTTAAAACTAAAAACTCGAATCGGTAAAATGAACGAGGCCTAATGTAATGCTATTTGTTGTTGTAAATTTTTCACATGCAAGACTTTGTGGTAAATTTTTCACATGCAATACTTTGTGGTAAATTACCTGCTATGTATAGCATATGAAAAATTTAGTATTTAATTACTATTAGTTGCAATGTTAATTATTTCATGTAATTATTGCAACTTTTACATTTTTAATTATTTTAAAAAAAGTTTACTTTTACAACTTTTAAAGCTTAATGGTTATGAGAAAAAAATAGATATAACATTTTAAATATCATTATGCATTGTAGTAAAAATAAAAATAACATAGCATATTATACTATTTCATGCTAAATATAAATTGGCATTAAACATTTGCATCGGAGATAGTCTTAAGTAAATAGTAGATTTTAAAACTATTTTAACTAAGTAGCAAATAATTTACCATGTATAATTTATGACTAATAAAAAATAAATTTCGTGGTAAAAAATCTTTATTAACATGGAAAAAAAATTTTAACAGTCATAAAATAGAAGATTTACGTGCAAATTTTTTTTTTTACTAATTGTAAATGAAACATTTACAGTAAATGAAACGTTAATAAAGATTTTTTTTCACGTTATTTCTTTTTTTCCACGTTAATAAAAATTTTTTACTAAAATTATTTTTTATTAGTCCTAAATTATACATTTACATGGTAAATTGCTATTTACTTCAAATAGTTTTAAAATTCTTTATTTACTTAATTTAGTTTAGAAATCTACTATTACTATAATTTTTGTTTTAAAAATGAACTTACTTTTATAATTTCGATTTGAGAAAATTGTTGAACCTATTCTTAGGGCCAGTTTAGTATTGATGTACTTTTAAAAATTTCTACTATTGATGTGATGTTAGTCAGAAGTTGTTATGACAAAAAACATATAGGTGTTTGTTGAATTTTTTTTTTCAAAGTTGTTGTGAATACCGGAAGCAGAAATTTAAGAGTTTGATAAACAATGTAAAAAATTACTCTGAAACTTTATAATTACTAAAATAGACATATTTTAACACACTCTCACGCCCCCCAAACGGGGTGGGTGACGTGGAACTCGATTTGGAATTAATAAAGCAGATTCCCAACCGGGTCCCACACTTAACTACATTAAAATATAAATAAACGACATAATTCAGGAGCCTCTGACACACAGGGCTCCACCCCACAGGACATACAGTATCGTACATACATGCACATGTAAATAATCAATTACAACAGACATCATCCACAGTCTAGTAAATCCAAATGTCATTTATTACAAATTCTTACATATTCCTTACACTTTATGTCAGAGGATGAATACAATCCTCACTTGATCATTCCGTAGCACCACTCAGCTACTCCCGCTACTGTGCCCCGCTTCTAGAGTCTCCTGGGAGGGGTTTTAGACATTTGAAACATAAAACGTGAGCGAAAGGCCCAGTAGGATATAATTTGAAATATTTAAAATAAATGAGCGCATGAATGAATAATTGAATACATAAATAAAATAAGACATTCAGTCCCGACAGAACAGCCGGAACCTCACATCCTTTTTCTCAAAGGAAATATAACTGAAAATAACCATGTTACAAGCTTCAGCAAGTAATTAGTACAAATTACTTACCTAACCAAGTGCCTCGCCTACCCGGACCGAGTTTCGGGTTCTGCCCCCGAGGATGCACTCTCC
>NW_010367112.1:165951-166195 GCF_000414095.1 Morus notabilis | reverse complement strand
AGTGTCACTTTAGGCTTGTTGAGCCGGCGGCCGATTAGGACAATTCCTCCTAATATGGCCCACCTGCCCACAATGGTGACACCTGGGCCCGTATGGAGCATTTCTGTCACTCCCAGACGAACTACTGCCACCGCTTGCCATTTCCCCAACCATCTGTCCCTGGTTACGATTTATTCTACCACTCCGCTGTGATCCACCTGAAACAGAAGGTCTACCAGAGACAGAGACTCGACCCACCTCTTCC
>NW_010367112.1:110917-164133 GCF_000414095.1 Morus notabilis | reverse complement strand
AATCCACAGCGAGCACTGATACAAAACGACACTTTAGGATCAATTCTCAGTCCTAAAGTAATCCAATCTCAATCACAAGACAAGACTTCCTATTAGTGTGCCCTAATCCATTTTAATGTTTCACATTATCATTCCAAGGGTTTTCAATCTCAAGGATTAACGCTAATCCATCTATCTCAAGTCCCCAAATGAAGCTAATTTGGGTTCTCCCCGAAAACAGGGGTCAAAACAGCGATTTCAGGCCAAACAGGGTCAAACCCCGTGTCAACCGGTCGACCGGTGACAGAGCAGTGCAACACTACCGGTCGACCGGTAGTGTGCACACCGGTCGACCGGACGGGTCGACCGGTCAGCCTGCAATCCGGTCAACCGCATAGGTCGACCAGTTTCCATGTGATCCGGTCGACCGCACTGGTCGACCGGTGGAATCAGCTGCGCGAGAGAAGCTCACGAAAATCAATTCAAAACCTGCAAATCCAGTCCCAAATCGAGATTTTTCAAAGGGAAACCACTAGATCTGGGTTCTAGGTCCTAAAACAAGTCTAAAGAACCCAAGATCTCCAATTTCTACTATAGTTTTACTCAAAAACCATAAAAATCCGGTTTGAACCAAAAATGGGTTTTGAAATCCAAAAACGTAAGATTCAAGAAAGGTTCTTTTAGTAATCTTACCTCGAATCCTTCTCTTGACGTTGAAAACTTCTTTAAATCTTTGCTTGGTTCAAGATCCGTTTGATTTGGGACAAAAATGAGAGAGAGAGAGTGAGAGTGAGAGAGTACGGGAGGGTGAGAGAGAGAGTGTGGGAGAGAGACGCACGGGGAAGGAAGAGAAAAAGAAAAGAAAAGGAAAAGGAAAAAGAAAAGAAAAGGAAAAAGGAAAGGAAAAGGGCATGTGTATTATATTTTAAAAGAACAGTCCAGAAATGCGCTCATACACACTTCTAGGTTAAAATATATTACTGAGAATAATTTAAATACCTTGGAACTATTGATACTCACACGTGTCAGAAACATTTATTAATTAAACTCAACTAATAATCCAGATTAGGCACACTGATAATCTTAATTACCTTAATTAATCTCAATTAATTCTTCAGGGTGTTACACGCACATACTTATAATTAGTTTTATTTATGTTCTTATAGTCAATATTCGTAATATTTGTACACCAAAATACTAAAAAAATATAATTTTCATTTTAGTAATTAAAATACATCTAAAAAATAAATTCGTTTTATTCAAGGAAATAAATTATATATCTATAAAGAAATTAAGAATTGAAGGTAAATTAATTTTAAACTTGCAATATTATAATAAAAATATATTACTAAAATTTAGCATAAGATATTTATTAAAGATTTTTTATTGTCATATGAACATTTAAAATCAAATATATTCTTTAATTTGATTTGAAAGAAATAAAATGAGTTGATTGGGAACTAAATTTTATTATTAGGGTCATTTTAATAAATTTAGACAATGACAGCAGAAGTTGCTGTGGAAAAGCAACTCCTGACTTGTTTCTCAAATTATGTTGTGGGGTAACAATTTTTAGAAGCTGTTGGCAAACGCAGGTTTTGCCAAACATCTTGCTATAACTAAGGGTGACAATTCAGGTTGGTGGGTCATGTTCGTGTCGTGTTGACCTCCTCAGTTGACACGAATAGGTCTGACACGAACACGACCCGTTTATTAATCGTGTCGAAATATAAAACCCAAACACGACTTGTATATTGACGGGTTGACACGACACGACATGAATAACCCGTTTATTAAACAGGTCATAAACGTATCGTGTCAACCCGTTGATTACCTGTCAACTCGTTTATAAAATAGGTGATAAATGGGTTGTGTTAACCTATTTATACACCTATTTTTGAACCTATTTATAAAATAGGTGATAAATTGGTCGTGTTAACCTATTTTTTAACATGTTTATAAAATGGGTAATAAATGGGTTGTGTATTCGTGTTACCAAATATGACACATTTAATAAACGGGTTATGGCGGGTCAATTACGGGTTGGCGGGTCAACCTGAAAATGACACGTTATTTAATTGTGTTTCATGGGTTTGGCCTGATTTTGACTTGTACCTATTTATGATAAATGCAAACTCGCTAATTTCGTACAGGTTTCGAGTCGTGTCGATACCCGGATTGCCAGTCCTAGCTATAACTTCTTAAAAAAATTAAAAACATCCTCTAAAAACAATGCTAAACAGACCCTTAAAGTGTATGGGTTTCTCAATAAATTTAGACAATGGCAGTAGAAGTTGCTGTAGAAAAGCAATCCCTAACTTGTTTCTCAAAGTATACGGTGGGGTAAAAATTTTTAGAAGCTGTTGGCAAACGCAGGTTTTGCCAAACACCTTGCTGTAACTTCTTAAAAAAATTAAAAACAGTCTGTAAAAACAATGCTAAACAGTCCCTTAAAGTGCATGGGTTTTATTTTTTCCTCCTTATTCTTGATTAACCTTTTTTTATTATATTTGATTAGAAATGATATTAATTAAGAATATGAGGTAAAATTCCATACTCTTTTTTCCTTTCGGTTTTTGGGTGTTTGATTGCACTGGGCTGCGTAGCCCGTTTATCCAGGCCCATGAGACTGTTTGGGTCTTCTACAAAATAGGTCGAAACCGTGAGGGTAAAGGAAATCTTTGCATTTCACATTTCTTTATTCTCTCATTTTCATTCAACTCTCAGAGTTCTTCTTCAAATAATTTAGCATTTCTTCTCTTTTCTGTCTCAGAAAATATTTAGTTGGTTAATGAATTTAAAAAAATATACATGTGGAAGAATTGGGCAGAGAAACAGACTCTAAGTTTACTCTATACTTAAGTATGTTTTATTCTTAGTTATATTTACACTGCTAAAATTTATAAATGTCCCCATTCATCAATACTCCTTGAATAAAGATTTAAAAAAAATCTATATTTTTATTGCTAAAAAAAATCTCTTTCTATAAATATTATGTACATAATAGATCATTTAGAAATTCGAAATTAGAAATTAGAAATTCTTCAATGTCCCATTGTCTAAACTTAAAGGTATGCAATATTTTTTATTAATACCCTCTAATCAAAAACTATATTAGTCAAAAAGTTATTAATTAAGAGTCTTAAAACAATGTATTTAAAAAGCGAGTTTGACACGTTTGGTTTATGTATTCAGAATCATGATTCATAGTCATTCTCGTTTTACGTGTATTTTGTATGAGAAAAAACACCGTAGAGAACTATGAATCATGATTCAGAATCAGAGACGAATATAGAAAACAAACGTCCCGTAAATTTCTCTAAAAACGAGTGACCTGGACTTTTCAAGGGACGAACCTTATTCAAGTGCCGTCAAGAGTCTCAAGACCATGCCAAGCCCCACAGATATGGTTTTCTTTAGAGTGTTGTTAACATCAATGCCAAAAACGTTCAAACGTTAACTCACCAACTAAAACTTGCGTTTCGTTATGCAAATGGCCAAGTCAAACCGCATAGGATAATGTGGGTGGGGCTCGAGTTTGGGACGATCGCTGGTTTGATCCCAAGAAACAAAAAAATTACGTTTCATGTTTCATAATATATTAAGTTCTCGTTCATTTCACCGATTTGAGTTTATTACAGTAAAAAACTCTCAGAAACAATCACATCTAACTTTTTTGTTACAGTAAAAACCTCTCATATAAAATCACATCTCAACTCAAATTAAAAACTGACATCAGCAAACTAAACAGACCCTAAGAGAAAATTGCACTTAGTGTATAAATTAAGATTTTTACCCTCATTTTTTATTAACACCAATTTACTAAGATAGTTATTTGACTAAAAAGATTATTAATCTAAGGTAAAGAATAAAAATCCTAATTCATGCATTTTAAAGAGTATTTATTTCCTTTTCCCTAATATTAACAGCTAAAATATAAAAAAAACAAAAAAAAAAAACAAAAAAAAAAAACTAACATCATTGCTGTTTAATGTGTAAGCAACTGTAAACTTCTCAAACCCAACCATCATTCAAAACAAAAACTAGCAAACTGTAGTCTGAAATGTACTTGTGTAATTTAACTATCAAAGAAAAAAGGGAGTTAAAAAAACATCCCAGGATAGAGTAGTTGAAGATCCAGGAAAAAAGGAAAAAAAAAAAAAAAAAAAAAAAATCTTACAATCTTCCACCTGCGTATTATTCACCACAAAAAAAATGTGTCTTCCATCTCCCCAGACTCTCATCGAATTGATTTCAAACAACCTATTCACTCAGAACCGCAGGCGAAAATGGGGGGACAGAAGGTGCATGTAATAGATGTTCCCTTCAAAGATACTAATCGAGAGAAGGACATGCGCAAAGAGGAAAATAAATAGGAACAAAAAAGTCTTCACCCGGATTGATCCTCTGAAGCTTCTGAAGAAGGCGGTGTGTGCACCAAAGAACCAACATGTTTAGACGAATCTTCCGATAGCCTTGTTTCCGAGTTCCAACTTTTGTTTTTCAATGGTTTCTGCACCACATCAAAAGATTTTGCTGGTATGGAGTGAGAAGTCTCGATTGTTGGGACTGTTGCAAAGCTTCTTTGATGACTTAGAAAAGGTGAATCAAGCATGGCAGGAAGGCTCAGACCGTAGTTATAAGGATAGGACAAGGGTGGGTGATCGAATTTGCAAGTTGGACCATATTTGCAGATGCCATACATACTGTAATACGAACATACAGCTTGCCCCTGCATATATATAGACAAGAAGAAAGTTCACCCATTATAAAATTATCATAAATGCATGACAATTACTGAGTATACATCATAAAAGAAACTTACGGGCCGTGATGGAAGTCCAAGTGGATTGCTTGCGGATTGTGCATTCCTTTCTTTTGGGTGGTGATACTTGCAATCTGTACCATATTTGCAATTCCCAGTGCTCATAAAGTACCGGCATTCTGGTTGATCGGGCCTCTCAGGGAGACTAAGACCTGAATTTGATAACAAGTGCATTTGTCCAGCGGAACCCGACTCCACGGGATTCCTAGGGTTGTAAACAAGATTGGATCCAACAATACCGGTGGAAGGCACAGGGCTCACGTTCCCCTAATTAAAAATATAAGCATCGTCACAAAACAAGAAAAGCTGACACTCCAGTCTACCTTCCAACCGAGACACTAGAAACAATGACGAAAAGGGAAAGCAAAGGAAGGAGTAGCCATGTTGGAAAGCAGAACAAGAAAGGGTTATAGCCTAAAATACCCAAATGACATCATAGATGTGATATCAAAAGCAATGGATGGGAATAACGATATGACAGATTCATTTCAGATGCTAAGTATCAAAATGTGCTACATAGAAGAAAAACAACCCTAACAGCCTCAGGACATTAGTGACAGATTCTTCAAATTTTGTTTGATTTAAAAAGTTGATACACTGACCACGTAGGTGTTCCAGCCTCCTGCGGATATAATGCCTTGAGAAGGAGAAATAACAACAGGCACATAAGGTTGTTGTTGTGGTTGTGGACCAGGTACATAGGGCACTCTTGGGAAAGACCATGCCGGAAGCCCACCTGCATAAGGTAGATTTGAAGAAGGCAGCACTGCGGATCCCGCTGATCCAAAAGCAGGAGGGGGAGCAGGAAACACGGTTCCAAGAGAAGCAGGCTGGGGATGATGAAACTTGCATGCAGCTCCGAACTTGCATGATCCAGTTCTCATGTAATAAGGACATGACTTTTCTTCCTGGGAAGAATTGATTTCAATTTGTCAGAAAGGAATGAAAAAAGGTTGATACAATTATCAATTCACCTATAATTGGCATTGAATAATGATAAAAGGGGGCGTAAATGACCTGGCGCATGGGGAAACCTAAGATGTTGAATGAAACTGGTCCAGCACCGCGCCTGTCTCTTGGGTGATGAAATTTACAAGTTGACCCATATTTGCAAGTCCCTGTCTTCAGAAAATACTGCAGGAAATTTTTTGAAAGTGAACAATAACAATGTACAAAAATTTCCATCGAGCAAAAATCGAGCAGGAAAAATAAAGTTACCACCAATGGATTGAGAATCCTAAAACAGAAGAACTTGCACCGACACAGATCAGGATAACCTTTATGTCCAGAACTACGAAACTACAAATATTTTAAATGACATAACGGAGTATCTACATACTTGGGGTAAAGCACCATAAGCTTATCACTAGACAAACAGAGGATATAAAATAGATGTACATGCTAATAGAAAGGAACAACCCTGGAAGATTTACGGCTTGACCTTGCTAAATAAATGAAAATAAATTAATAAACTTTGTAATAGGAAATGAAGCGTGTAATGCATCCTTCAGCAGAGAGAGAGGAAGAGAGCAAAATAATGAACTCAAGCGCATATTGACAAGCATTATTCTGATAAATCAAAATACGGCAAAATAATGTCAAAAGAAAAAATCAGTGCTTTCTGTTTAAAAAAATATAGCCATGATGGAATATCCACGGAAAAATAGGGGAAAACCAGAGTAGCTGACAGAACCTTATGTTTCCATCACAACAAAAGACAATAAAGGAACTATGCCAATACCTGGTAATGAAAAGTGCACAAGGAATAAGAAATTATACCATATAGCATACAACGTTTGTGAACAACTGATGTTAGAGAGGTTAAGTTTCAAATTCGTATTTCTTGGGGACTCTCATGACAACATTCGGCTGATTCTGTATTTCAGATTAGTTATATAATGTTTCTCTATATTTGATTATTCCGTCTACAATCTCTATGCCTATAATAAACTTCTACTGTAAGAAGCAAACAACTTCATCCCACCAACGAAGAGCCTCTTGAAGGTCGGGCTATTCAGTCTCATGATACTCAAGGAGCAAGGTAACGTTCCCTAAGGTTCGACTAATACATCATCCCCTCCCACCACCACTTTGCTGCTAGAAACAGACTCTGGAAGCGGCTTTTGCTAGGATGAAGGCAACTTATATGTCTTTCACATTGTATTTTCATAAGAAATGTATTGCCAATTCTGATCCCTTATTAATTGTCTTTGTTTACTTATCTTCACAGGTTGTAGGTAATTAATTAATTATACTAGCAAACCACTTTGTAAGAAGAATTTGCTTAAAAGAAAAGGAAGAGTGATAGCTCCTTAGTAGAAACCTGAAAAAATTAAAAGTCTTACCCCGCAGTCAGGTTGTCCAACTCTTTCAGGAAGATCTCCATTGAACTGAGCACCCTACATTAGTATTGACGCAACAAAACATTTTTATCCTTTTGACTTCCTTAAAGCACAAGGGACATTTAAGAACAAGTGAAATAATGCATGGACCATAATCAACAAACAGAATATTTTATGCAAGGTCTAAATATTTTGACAACATATATTTTAGTTACCTGTGAAGCATAAGCAGGGTGATTAAAACGACAATTATTTCCATATCCACACGAACCAGTCCTCAAATAAAATATGCAATCGGGTTCGCCGGGTCGATCCGGGAGCACGTTTGATTGAGCCACACCACCCCCTTCCTGATTATCATTGATTTTCAACCGCCAAATTGCATCTACAATGCATAAAGAAAACAAATTGCAAACATTTCGATCACTGTTTTCAAAACCTCAGTCCAAATAATATGGCTCGCAAAAAACTTTCAACGAAGGAAATCAGATTAAACACTATCAACCATCTTCAAGAACTACGTTACCAACAACAACTAAAGCTGAGATCTTTCTCCAATCTCCAAAATAAAAATTTACAAAAGGCCTAGAAACAAAACAACAGCCTTCACAAACCTCAAATACGCATTAGATCAACTGTAAAAGTTGTTCAAAACCGGAAACCAACATGTCACCAAGAATCGAAACGAACCCACTTTCAAACCAATTCCACAAAGATCAATAAAAAAACCATATATATTATAGAATAAAAAAGAAATATGAACACAAAAAGAAGCAAAAAATCACAAATTTCAGATAATTCAATGATTCCCAACTCAGAACACATACACACATTGCAATTTTGGCAAAAGTTACAGAATAAAATACCATGATCACCACATTCTAGAGCCACAATATCAAAAAATATTCCATAAAAAACCATAATCAGATCTCTATAATTCCCAAAAGGGTATGTAAAATTAGATGTCACCTTCAATGTTACCATCGGATTGATTTGGAACAGCATTTTTCTGAGTCTGCCGAGTATCTGGCATCGGTAGCACAAAGAAGAGAGTTTTTTTTTTTTTTTTTTTCTCTTTTGGTTTTTCAGTCTCAGCAATCAAACCCAGCAAAGTTTTCGAATCTTTCAGGCAAATCAGAGCAAAGCACCCTCAATCTCTCTCAAAAAAGAAAATTCCCCAATAAAGGGTATGATCCGAGACAATGAAACTGGAGGAGAAAATGAAAAAGTAAATGAAAAATAATATAAGAGGAAAAATTAAATAAAAATAAAAATAAAAGAAGAGTAATTAACCAGAGCGAAATAATTCTGCAGGAACAATGTGAAATCACAAACAAAAATAAAAATCACAAATAGGTATTTCTAATTCGATTTTTTTTTTTTAAAAAGAAAAATTCTTTTGATATTTCCCATTTAGAAGTTTTTTTGGGAGTAGCTTTTGAATGTGAACCCGAGAATATGTTAAAGTTTTCTTGCGCTCGTGTACGAACAATAAATTAATTGACAATATGAAATTACTATATTACCCGCCACGTGGCGCGTTTCTAAGCTTGGTTTTGTCGGGTCGTGAATTGATGAGATTTAGCTAAAGAGAGCATATTATATTTAGTTCGCCCAACAAAAGGCACGTCAAGATATTTTTCAGTGTTAATTTACTATTCTTTGCTTACATTAATTCTTTCTTTTAGTACAATTTCCTCACCAAAAAAAAAAAAAAAAGTGTTATATACAATTTCTGTTCGTTTTTGGATTTTTATCCAAAGGTACAAAACCAACATTAAAAAAAAAAAAAAAAGTGGTGTTGTTATGGTAATTGTGTAGAAAATTCTCCCCAAAAAAAAAAAAAAATTTTGCCATTACAATTTTTTTTTTTTTTTGAGGTTCATGAAATAAATAACACATCCTCACCCTTGAATTGGGATGGCGGTGGCGAACTATTCACCACTCAGATTTGCGGTTCTGATGTGGACCCAAATGAAGTTTCTTCCTGGCCCCACACGTGAAATTTACCAAATGACGAAACGGTCCCTCCAGAAGAAGAAGGTGAAGTGCCTTTTTCATGTTTGTCTTGGAGATCAATGTATAAAGTATATAATATTGTTTATACACCTTAAAGGCGTGTAATGTGTATTTTACAAATGTATCTTACAATCTTGTAAATGTTTACCTTTTTTTTTCTCTCTCTTGTTTTAAATTTTCTGCTTTAGGATATTTGGTTTGGAACTTTGGGTTATTAAAAATTTGGAGAGAGAAACGTGAAAAATCGTCGCCGTCAAAGGGGCGTGAAAGAGATTTTGGGCAAAGCCCAAGGTGGGGGTTGGTGGGCCCCTAGGGGGTGTGATGAGATTTGGACCCTTAGATTGTGATATTCCAAGGAGCTGTGTGGGTCCTACTGAACACTGGAAAACAAAAGAAAACGAGCTCTGTCTTGGATTCGCAAACGTCAAAGGGGAGAAGCAGTGGGGCCCACCTCGAGAGAGAGAGAGTGGGTTTTACTTGCCGATGTTAAGCAGATGAAATTTATTGTGCGTTTAGAACTAATTGTAAAATAATTTTATTTTTTTATATAAAAATAAAAATAAAAACGTTTTTAATTTTAAACCGAAATTATTTTTAAATATATATTTAGTAATTTTATTAAGAGTTTATTTTCAATATAAAACATTCATTAATATTTTTCTCTGTACTCGAGATAAGAGAAAATAAAAATAAAAAATAACTAAAAATTATTTTTTATTTCTCTCTCAATTTATATTAAATTAAAAAATTATTTTTATTTTTATTTTTATTGTGTCAAACGTCATTTTAAAAATATTTTTATTTTTTTCTCAACAAATGTAAAAAATAAAAAACATGATTAATTCTAAACACAACATATGTTCTTCTTCTTCACACTTAGAGCGCAAAAATGGCACTAGGCGTACTAAACGACACGTCGTTTTAGGAATTCCGTGAACTTCACACTTGTGGATATGGCATCTGAAATTTCTTTTCGAGACCAATATAATCAAATTTATGCTATAGGTAATAAGAAAAAAAAAGAAATAACAATTACATTTATTTAAAAATATAACTTGACACTACCAACATTTGATATCCATCATCAATATTTTTAGGACCCTGTAGCCTTGCCCTTTCTATAATCACTTCTAGTTTTTTTTCTCCCTTTCTAAGAAACTAGTTTTTGTAACGTATTTCACACGTATTGTCGTGTTAAAGACAGTTGAAAAGTTTATTTACTAAATAATGAAAAATTAATTTATACAATTATTTAAGAATTTTTGAATTTATTTTAAAAAGAAATTTGTGAAGATAACAATTGACAAAAAAAAAAAATTAAGTAAGAATACATTTAAAGAAAATTATTTTAACTAATCAAAAATAAAATAGGATCACATGCAAAAAAATTACTCTCATAAATATAAAGTGAGAAATAATATATTTTTAAAAAGCACACGAAAATATTAAAATGTAAAAAATAATTCAAAAAAAAGATAAAAAAGAAAAAAAAAGGAAAAAAAAGAGAGAAAAGTACAGGCGCTACCAAAAAAGAGCTTTATATTGTTAGATTATTAGTGGAGAAGAAATAATTAGCAAATTATACTTGCATAAATTATTTTTCCAAATTTTTTATCTGAAATAAAGTTTAGCATTAAAAATTGACAAGTTAGTTTTTGTATTAAACTTTTGGAATAATTTTTATAGTAATTGATATCGATAAATGAGTTGTAACGGTTTTTTTTTTTTTTTAAGAATAATATTACTGATAATCTTTAACATACATAAAAGAATTGAAAAGGCTTTTTTTTTTATGTGGCATCATAAGGGGCTTCTCCCTTTTTTTTTAACACATGACATCACATTTTTATTTTCTTTGCTTTTTTTAACATTTTGTCCATACTCAATTTTTTTTTTTTCTAAATATGACCCTTATAAATATTTTGTTCTAATTACTTTATTAAAATTAAATCTTCTCAAATGTGTCCATACCTAAACACTTTTTCTTTATAACTCTCTCAAATACTATTTTTCATATATAGCCCCATAAACAATTATTCTCTGTTATACTCCACTAAAAACATTGTTTTCATATTCAACTTAAAATTTTCATTTTTCATTTACTAAACTAAACTCGTACATGAACAATAAGTCAATAAAAAAATTTAAGAAATTTTAAATCTTTTTATTCAGAAAAATTATAACACGTCGAATATATGTGCGTAACGCGTGCTTTCACTTGATTAATCAATGCTTTCACTTGATTAGTCAACGTATGATTTGTCCACGTAGAGCGCGGATTCACTTGCCTTGAAGAATGTTCTTATTATAGTTTTCTACAAAGGTGGTGGACATATGCCTAAACATATGAATTGTTTTGCTGAAACTTAGATGATGTTTAGTACGAGAATTTGAATTATAGTTCATGGTTTATTATAGTATTTTCTCTTATAAAAAAAATATACATAAATTAAGAATAATTCTTAATTATGATTCTGAATCCGTGAACCTCGTTCACTTCGCGGATTCGAGTTTTCAATTCGAGCTGAGACTGAGAGCTTTTCATTGTAGCAGAAAAAATTAGATGTAACATTTTTTGAGAGTTTTTTATTGTAAAAATTTAAAATTAAAAACTCGAATCAGTGAAATGAACGAGAATATCCACTTATTTTTTAAAAAAAAAAAAAAAAAAAAGGTGGAGCTGAAGGTCCCGGCTCAGAGACTCGGGCATTTTGTTGATTCTTGAGCAGGTAAAAAAATTACCATTTATTGAAGTCAGTAAAATTTCAGGAAATGGAAATGAAAGGGACAACTAATTTTTAATCTAAAGGGTATAGTTGTCCAATAAGGTTAATTTTGGCCCAAGAAATTTCTTTGTACGTTTCATTGAGTGGGTCCCAGAAGAAAAGTGATAATTGGAAGTGTGAGCCAATGGCCAGACTTTCACTTTCATATTAATATCTTGGAATTTCAAAAACGTTTTTCTTTTCTTATTTTAATATTATTGGGTGGGTAAAATGAAAAAAATTTGGAGCACCTCAGACAACCGAAAGCATGCGGTTTGGCCGATTACTACAGCCCACGTGTCACGAAAGACAAGTTTTGAAGTTATTTCTCGCAATGTAATCACAACATGTCAACAGCAAATGAATTTTACAGCTTTTTTTTTTATTTAAAAAAAGCAATATATTATGCTAATAATCCGTGAATTGAAAAATTTTACCATTAAAAAGTTGATTACTTCTTGTTTATACCATAAAAATGGTATTATTTTTCTTTAAAATAGAAAAAAAGAATAATTTTGAACAGTTGATTGTTTAATTATCCTAATGCGTCTTCTGCCCTGCACTAAATTCACGTTTCTAACATAAGATGAAGGACAACAACCGTTTTTTGTTTACTAACCTAGCTAGCTAGCAAAGAAAATAGCTAAAAATAATAATAATAATAATAAATAATAATAAAAAAACTATTTTGCATGGTTCAGGTAGACAAAATTTCATCTTATTTCTTACAAGGCTGTGTATCTCAAAAAAAAAAAAAAAAAAAAAAAGTTCGCATAAAAAAAAGGTAACAATACAAGGACAGAGCTATGATTTTATTTCAGTGGGGCACTCACAAGAAATTTTTTTTTTATTTCTCACCATTTTTATTTTTTTTCGTTATATTACTAACAATTTTCTTTATGACAAATTATAAATATACAAATCAAAACTAATCCCCAAGATTGTATAAATTCAAAATTAAACAAAGCTTTTTATAAAAGCGTGGAAGGAAAAAGTGGATAATAAAAAGGAGACGTGGTCCCGTTCATTTCGCCGATTCGAGTTTAGAATTCGAGTTTTGCTACAGTAAAAAGCTCTCACACAAAATTACATCTCAACTTGAATTACAAACTCGAATCAGCGAAGTAAACGGGCCTAAAAGATTATTCAACTGAAAGAATAGTGGATATCTAGGGGATTGAGTAAGAAAACAAATTAAATAACTTAAAATAGTGGGATAAGTTCAAAAAAATAAACAGGTTCACTTTTTATAAAGAAATATATTTTAATGGAGGTACATTTGTAAAATTATATAAAATCATAGATACAAATTATATAAATAAAAAAGTGAGTGAGGGCACATACTCGACGTTTTCTCCGTTGGTAATTTTTATAGTAAATAAGCTATAAAATAAACAGGGTCACTTTTTATAAAAAAATTATATAAAATTATATCTAAGATAATAATTATAAAATCATATAAAATCATAGATTTTACATAAAAAGTTCAAATTATATAAAATCATATATACTTACCTTCTTTTGTCCTTTCATTTAATTCCCAACGTTTTCTCCGTTGGAACTTTGTAAAGTCTTCAGAAATAAGATAAGCAGCCACTATATCTATATTTTAGTAGGAATCATCGATAAGCTATTTTTTTTTTTCTAGTCAATAAGCTAGTTAACCTCTAGCATATATCTATAATGGTAGACACGCGAGTAGAGTTTTAAGTCCTGTTTATTTTATCAATTCGAGTTTTAAATTTTAATTTTATTTTAATTAAAAACTCTCAGAAAAAATTACATCTAATCTCTCACATAAAATTACATCTCAACTCGAATTGAAAACTCGAATCAGGAAACTCAACGAAATAAGATTAATCTCTAACACTATGAATGGTTTAATATTCAGATAAACAAAAATCTGGGTAATTCCTTATCATTTACGATGAAGTGAAATTACAGCAATTCGTACTAGGACCGTTCGGGATAGTTATTTTTCTTTCGAGATAAGTCCAAGTCTGGACTTTTTAATTGTTAATTGTTGTTTGAATAGTGCACTAAAAAGAGGCTTTTGATTTAACAAGAGTTTTTGAACCTTTTTTATTAAATAAACCACAAGTTCTTATTATAAAAAAGTGTATATAGTAGAGGATATAGATGAAATTTTTAATTTGTTATTCATAATTAAAAAATTAAGGCATCGTTCAGTTTGTGAGAACTTTTAACTATAACAAAACTGAAATTAAAAACTCGAATCGGTGAAATGAATTTCACCAGACTTAAAAATATAGTCTTTTTTTTATATAAGCACCAAAAAGGTTATTTATTTTAAAATAAAATAAACGCAATCAGTGTTTCTACTCAAACACCTTCAAAAGCAGGTTTTGAATTAAATAAAGCAAAAAAAAAAAAATTATTCCAAATGGGAACTTATTAATATGTTCTTGTTCTTCCCCATTCGCATGCAGAAGCTCCTTACATGAAAGGTTTTTTCGTTTTGGATATAAAGGGAAGTTATGATTGACACAATTATAGAGAATATACAATAAAGCATGCTCAAATAACTTTTGAGGTTATAGCAGGCAAGGTTACATTGAAGCAACATCTTTTGAAGAGTTTAAGAATAAGCTGTCTTGTCAATATTAATTTTACAACTCAAAAGATAGAACTCTAAAGTGGCAGAAATCATTATGGAAAAGACTGAAGATAGAACTTAAAATGATTTGTAATTTTTTATAGTATTTTTTTCGCATAAAGTATATATAAATTGAGAATAATTTTAAATTATGATTCTGAATTCGTGAACTAAATATTTACTAAATTTTGATGTTGTACTGGTAATTAAGAAACAGGACTGCAAGTGTGTGATGAATTGGGATGATTGTCAAAAGATTGGAAAAGAATAGGATTTAAAGTATATCATGCAATAGATGTAAATTCGATATGGTACTAAAGTAAAGGCAAGAAGAACAAACACTTTGGTGAATTAGAAATGAAGGACGAATGAATACAATTTGCTGTTTTTCTTACAATTTGCAGTTTTTCTTTGTCATTTTCTTTTAGGGGCGTGAATGAACAATTGCCTAGAGTTTTTCTTGGATCATTTTTATTTCTTTTAATAATTACGGGCATGCCTTGCTACCAATAGTTGTGATTTTAATGGTTTGGGCATAATATCTCCAACAGTTACCAAGTCATTTCTAGAAGGGGAAAAAAAAGTTACAAGTAATGATATGCTTTGGGGTCGTGAATCTCAGCATTTATTATGTTGGAATATAGAGAGCACCGAAAATACATGCTCACATTTTTGTCTCGCGCCAGATTTCTAGCTACAACCTCATTTCTCTTGACATAACGCTGTTGAGGATCGTATATGGTATAATTATCCGTATATACAAGGGACTATAGCAGCGTCCTTGTTCCCATATTCGTTCATACCTTAGGCTCAAGGCCCGGCAAAAAGAGTGGTGTCATGGTGCACGTCGAGTGTTATCGTGAATGCGGGCATTTGCCTAGAGCCTAGGGTAGCACCGCTTTGAGTGTAGATGGTAGTAATGCGTCCCCCTCGAGCATAAAGATACGCCACCTCAAGCGTCAGATAGTGCGTGTCTATCTCGAATTCAAGGCGGCGTCACACTGAGTATTCGCTAACACATATATTATTCTTGAGTGTTAGATGGTGCGTGGTGTGCCGTCACTGATTAAAAAAAAATAAGTTGACCCAACAGAATGTAAAAAAAATAACTTTTAAAAAAAGTGCAACATTCATTTGGAATAAATAAATATCTTGTAGTTGTGCCCTTCAAATGGTATTCTTGCATAAAATTATTTATGTAGTCTTGAATTAAACATTTAGTGCTCAATCTTAAGTGATGGAATTTGGGCACTAGCCACTTGAGTTGATCCCACAAAGAGTTTTAGCACGAGTCTAGAGATGCGCTGCCAAAGTTGAAAAAACAATCTTTTATAATTTAGATGCTATATAATCTAAACTGTCAATTTTTTTAGGATTCTACAAGCCATGTCTCTAGACTAGACTTATTACATGTAGGGCCTTCGAATATTGTGGAATAGCAGTGATTTATAAGTCACGATAAATGTCTCATTCATTTTACCGATTCGAGTTTTATTATAGTAAAAAGCTCTTAAAAACAGTCACGTTTAACTTTTTTATTACAGTAAAAAACTGTCACATAAAGTCACATTTCAACTCAAATTAAAAATTTAAATCAGAGAACTAAACAGGCCTAAAATGAGTTTTGCATGTAACTTCAGAGAGGGTAAAGATGGTCATCTTCTTCCAAATGGAAATAGAACCATAGAGCACATGCTTTGTAATCTAATTATTCGGCGCATTGTATTTACTTTTTCTATGGGATGAAACCACCATCACACAGATATTGGTGTCATTTGCTTTTCAAAAAATAAAAATAAAAAAATAAAACCTCTTTGCAAAATGAGGGGATACCCATTAAGGATTGGAAGTCTTTGGAGAGTATCTTGGATGTTGAAAGCTATTTGACACAAAAAGGCTAAAGAGAAATATGCCTTATTCAAAGAAGAGCATATACAGTTTGCAATTGCAAACGTAAATAGCTTTTTTATTAATCTACTTTGTATGTGAGTCATATTTGATTGTATTATTTATAGTGTGTATGCAAACATAATATACATATACTGCATATGTGAGAGATTTCCATTTATCGAAAACAAAAAGAAAGATAAAAAGACAAATTACATATATATATATATATTTACGTATTTGAAAAATAAATAGTTAATTTTCAAAACGATTGAAGTAGATAATATTTACGAGTAAAATTAATTTACCCATTGTAAATAATTATTTGCATGACTATTTTACCAATAAATAAAATTATTTACTATTGCTTCGATTGTCTTAAAAATGTACTACTTACTTAAAAGAAAAACTTTTCAAAAAAAAAAAAATGCGTGTTACTACATTGCTTAAAAAATAGTATTTTTGGGAGATTGCTAGAAAAGTATGTGTACTTAATAGAATTAAATGAAAATCTTATTGTTAAAAGAATTTGGTACTGACCTAATAAAGATCCAACAGCTAAATCATGTTTCAGGTATTTATGCATATCCCACAAGAATTCTTGGTATATATATATATATATATATATATATACATTTTTGGTGTGTATATAGAGGATGTAATACAGTAAAGTGGGTAGTTGAGGCAGTTGGTCAAGAGAGTTAAAAGGCAACATGAACATCAATAATGGGAAACCAGAGGTCAAGTTAAAGCAGTAATGGCTAGCAGAGGCAAATACTAGCATGAAGTTAAACGTCACCTTCATACTTTGTTATTTGGTATTAGTTAAAAAGATTAGAGAAGGAATCTTATTCTGAATTTCACAATATTGGAGGGGACAAGTTAACATGCAATCAAAAGTTTTTGTCGTGAAACTTCTTTTTATTGTCCAATTATGAGCTGCCACGTTACCCCCCATTAATCTTTTAAAAGATAAGCAAGTCAATTTTGGATGTTGAAGTAGTTCTTCTAACCACACCTTACCACACAGAAAACCAGAAACACAAAAAGAAAAATAATTTAAGGTTTCGTTCATTTTATCGATTTGAGTTTAGAATTTGAAATTTATTACAGTAAAAAAAGCTCTCAGAAATAGTTACATTTAACTTTTTTATTACAGTAAAAAACTCTCATATAAAATTACATTTAAACTCGAATTAAAAACTCGAATCAGCGAACTAAACGGGCCCAAACTATTTCATGTTTTGACGAATGTGTTGTTAGAATTTAACATGATGTGGTGCATAACATGAAGGTAATATTCAGTGGATGTTTGGTTCATAGATTCAGAATTATTTTTTATTTACGTGTATTTTTTGTGTGAAAAAATATTGTAGCAAATCATGAACCATGATTCAAATTATGGCACGAATACACTAATTAAACGCACTTTGAGGCCTCGTTCACTTCACGGATTCGAGTTTTCAATTCGAGCTAAGATGTGACATTTTTTGAGAGTTTTTCACTGTATCAGAAAAAATTAAATGTGATATTTTATAAGAACTTTTTATTGTGAAAACTTAAAACTAAAAACTTAAATCGGTAAAATAAACGAGGACTGACTAACGCGGATCACAAAAGTATACCATGTATGCCAAAACTGCGGAAACATTTGTCTCTCGATCTACATAGCAACGATGTTATTTTTGTGGAAAATTTGCTGTGGGTATATCTGTGAATTGGGCGGCGCAAAGTTTTCAAAAGCTACTCTTAATCTTGATAAACCTACAACCAATCCTAGGAGCCTCCCTAGGAAGAGGATCAAAATTGTCGCCCGTGCTCAAGTATTGTTTATTACCGGAGCATATTTCTCAACTGTATCAGAGGCAAAAATGTCAACTTCTTTAACCCCTTGCGGTTAGAGATGTCAAATGATTCGTGCCGACTTTAAATTAGACGGGTACAATCGTGCTATTTTATTATACTTTGTACGACACGTTATTTGCTCGTGTCTTATAGTGCCAATCCACATGTCTTTATGTATTAGTTTGGCCTATGTTTTTATGGATTGTGTTGTGCTAGTCTACGTGTTTAATTTTGTTAGTTTATTTTAAACTCGTACTGATCCATTTAATTAATTATCAAATTTTGATATTAACTTTTGCTATTATGAATTTTTTTCCCGTCAAGTTTGAAGGGACTACATTGAATTTCTATGAGAATGATTTAAATACACCTAAGAAGAAATAGTATAATAATTGGTTAAAACCAAATATTATTCAAACTTCTGAAAGTAATACATCTCATTCCTTATCTGTGTCATTTGACTCTTTTAAGTATGCAAAATCTACTTCTCATACAGTATGGCACATGTTTTTGCGATCATTTTTTCTACTTTTTGGCATTTATATATAATTTTATTTTAAATTTCTTCTATTCTTTTATAGTAATTAGCAAGAAAGAAAGTCTAATGCATAAGTAACACAATCTTCACGTATTTAATATTATACGTTCTTCGCGAATTAAAGAAAAAATGGAACAAAAAGTATATAATTTAGTGTCAAAGTATATAATTTAGTAAATGTAAGTACTAGTAATTAAGGTGCAAAATGTTTTTTAATGAATTAAAATACTTTATTATTAAATTTATAACGGGCTCGATTGTACGGTAAACGTATTCTATTGTTCGGTAGATTCGAGTATTAAAACTCTCTATTGTACAATAGAGATCGTATATTGGACAGTAGAATTGAGTAGTAAAACTCTCTACTGTAGAGATTATATAATCTACTGACCAATCGGTAGAGTATCTTGACTGGTCAATAAAATTGAGTTTAATGGGTATCTATTGCTTGATAGAGCATCACTACCATGTAGTAGAGTTTGTCATTCAAGTTTATTATTCTCATTAAGCCATTGGTATGAGCCTTTTTCTTTCTTCTACTTTCTACCGTAACAAAACGTGATTGCTATCTGAGTCATTTCTTAAAAAAAAAAATTAAAAATGTTTTACATAGTGAGAGAGACAATTGATATAAGATAATGTAACAAATTTAAAAATGAGCTTAAACCATTTAAAAGAAAATTCAATTAATAGAAATTACAGCACATTTACCATTGATAACCTGTGATTCACATTGGCAACAAAATTGTCAAACCTTTACTTATAAGCATAAGCTCTCAAAGCATGCCTAAATAAATAAAGATTTACCATCAAAATTTCAAAATCTTTAAAAACTTTTTAGCGTTTTATTCTATACAATTCAATTTGCTTTGAATATGAATAATCTAACAAGAAATAAACCCCAAAGATCAAAAATAAAAATAAACATCCAAAGTTATATTTTATAATTCACAGTGAAACTCTACTTTCATTTGAGCTCTCTCGTTGTTTTCAGTAAAAGCACTACTGCTCAACCAATAGTGTACCTCTACTACGTGGTCGAGATTTCTATTGAATACAATAGAGATCACTGGATCATCTTCAACCTCCGGTTTTGAATCTTAAAAATTGCTAATTCAATCTAAAAATAAAGAAAATTGTCTAATTATTCGAGGCGTAATTATGGGAATGAAAAAACACAAAAAACCCATGTTTTAAATAAGAATTTAAAGCAAGAAGATAAGTTAAATTAGATATTGACATAACTTAAAATTTCTAACTTGAAGAATTTGATTTTGGGTGTAGAGCCTCCTTAAAATCAGTAAAATAGAGAAATTTTCACAACTTTAGGCTGCTTAATTGATCAAAACCTGATAGTAATATCTCTAAATTAATAGGTGAAAATAGAAGAGAACCACCACCATATGACCAACTTGAACGTGAACATGAATGAGAGACTTCCCCCTGTTTCTCTTTTTTGCGTTTTTCTTTTCTGTTTTTGCTCTCTTTTAAGCCTCGTTCGTTTCGCTGATTCGAGTTTAGAATTCGAGTTTTGCTACAGTAAAAAGCTCTCACAAACAATCACATCTAACTTTTTTGCTACAGTAAAAAGCTCTCACATACAATCACATCTCAACTCAAATTCTAAACTCGAATCATCGAAACGAACGAGGCCTAAAATGGGTATTTTTGAACAATCAGAAAATTTCATTAAAATCAAGGGTATGTACCAAAAGTTGAAAACTTTAGAGGCACAAAACTAAACATTATTTAAAGGTAAAAACCAAAATCACCCCTCAGAGAGCAGAGCTCTGGGGGTAAAGAAAGTTTATTTTTGGTATTTTCGAATTAAAAAAGTTAGTAACAGATGAGAATTGCTAATATACGTTCAATTATACGATTTAAGTTGGTCGTCCATTTCTTTTTCAACCACATTGGAGGTTATGATTGGGTTCATGAGTTCACTAACGTAGTGCACCGGGCAGCAAATTTTTCTCAGCCTGGAATACGTGGAGCTCGTAGGGGTATTTTCGTCATTTGAATGTCAGTAGCTAGAAGGGGTACGGTTTCATGCATGGGGAACGAGCCTCCTGCACCTGCGGGTTCAGAGTAAGTAGGTACACCAAAAGTTCCTTAGAGGTGAATTTTTTTTTTTAAAAAAAAAAAAAAAGAATTTCTCTTGTATTCTTTCTTTTTAAAAATACTAATATTCTAAAAAAAAAAAAAACACCAGAGAAAATCTCAAAAGAAAAAAATTTTTAGACACTTCAATTTTCTAATACCATGAGGTCTATAAAACTTCAGTGTACCTCATGATCACCCAAGATGAAGAGCTCGTTCACTTCACTAATTTCAATTTATGATTCGAGTTAAAAAATTAGATTCGCGTTTCAAAAAATTTGAGTACAATTTGAAATTAGAGTTTAGTGTTTAGGTGTTGACTAATTTAACTTTTGAAACTTGAGTTTTGTGTTTACTTGCACAAATGCCAAACTCTAATTAATTTTAACATTGGCATGCATTTGTATTATCTAAAAACATGAACATTCGCCAGTATTAGTACAAAATCAATTGTTCTTCTTAAGTATATATATAAATATATATATATATATGTAACAATCTGGTGGCGGTCATTATAAAGGCAACCAAGTAATACATAAATATAAATAATAATCTATGAATGCCGGTTGTTTTTAGATGCAGTCCACATAGTATTAGCTATTTCGCCCCTCAATATATGCATTTGTCGTCGGTGCGGACGGTTTTGATGTTGTTGGGTTGCCCGATCGGGATTGTGATTCTGATTCACATCTTGATCCGCGTTGAGTGGATCAATTTCTACTACCGGAACGACGTCTCTCATGCACTGGGTGAGTAGATCATCGTTGTGGTTATACATATGTATGAAATTGTGTAGCACATGTAGTTATTAATGCACTTAAGTATACGGAACATGGCTTTCCATACGCCGAATGTGCGCTCGATACAATTCCTTAGTGAATAATGGGTGTAGTTGAACAACTCACGCTTATTTTAGGGCCGACCACGCCTTGCCCTATACTCTTGAAGGTGGTAAGTGCTCCCCTGATAGGGCGCCAAGAAACAATCATTGTTTGCATACCCAGAGTCAACGAGATAATATTTACCTGTGGTGTGAGTTAGAAGGCAATTCGTGAATATATTAGTTCCACATGTAACTACAAACGTGCCAAAATGAACAGCCCTGTAAAAACGAAGCATAATAATATACCTTGTGGTGGATATGGCAACATTTTGTCAGACGTCTTCATTACGGATGCAAGTACACGAGCATCATGGGCAAATCCCTCCCATCCAACTAAAATGTAGGTGAACTTCATGTCGAACGAGCATACCCCTAACACATTTTGCGAGTAGAACCCTTTTCTATTTCTCCACGCTTCGGGACTTAAAGCTGGTGGAACGCATGGTACATGAGTCCCATCAAGAGTGCCTACACAATTCTACATAGTTGACAACATATATAAGCAATAAATATCTTTATGTCTTATGGTCGCGAGTTTTTGAAATAAAATAGTAAGTCGAAACACTATACCTGAAACCATAGCAAGTACTTGTTTCCATGAGCGGCTACGACATGATCGATTAAGTTGAAGTTTGGTGGTTTAATGAAGTCCCAACGGAGCTTACACAAGGCAATCAAAACGGCATTGAAATACTTAGAAATTGTGGTACCTAAATGCTGTCATTGATCTTGCGACTCCCTGTTGTTTGAGCTATGACAGACAATGTAGAGGAAAATAAAAAGTTACTCGTCGACATTCATATTCCTAGTTGGTCTTAAGTACCCTTGTAGCTCAAGCAAGGAACTTAGCCGCTTGTAACAGTCACTGCCCATCCTAATTTTTGACCTAATCACATCCTCATGTCCATCAAGTAAGTAATTGACGCACATTGAACCTGTTAGGGCCGACGTGTGCTTTGGTCGAGGTAGAGGCATTTCCATATATGTGAAGTAATACCACAAGACAACTGCAACTACTGCAATCTCTAACTCATCGTCGGAGTCATCGATGTCATCATTTGCGGCAACCATATATGATGGCCCTGGATTCCACATGACTTCCTGCAACGAATGCATAAGTACACAGAAAGCATATGTATGTAGTTCAATGCGTTAAACATGTTATGGAAGAAATAAGCTCATCGTACTAAAAATCAATATCGCAATAGAAGTACAACTCAATAGCCATGATCACCACACTGCAATCTCAATGTGACCACGGCTATAATAAGAAAAAATAACTACCATCGCTGCCATTAGTCCGTAGCAACATAAAAGTGGATATTGTTCAATAGTAAGAAGACATAAATGAGAATACAACCGCCAACTCAAGGCTGGTCGGGACTTCCATCACTTTTTCTAAGAAGTGTTTTCTTTTAGACAACCTCAGTAGCAATTAATATCATTATATAGTAATTATGTACAAAAAAATTAAAATTAGGTTAGAAATGTATTCATATTATAAACATTTACCTTGGCAAAATCTTCCCAATATTCATCGGTGCACGTCACAGCCCCGGTCACTGGGTCCCAGCCCAGTCATGTGTTAATGCGTAGCATCACCTCATGATCAAACTTAACTTTCAAACGGACTTTCATCTGTTGCACTTTCGCAGGGGTCACTTGATCCTTAAAAAAGTCTTGAAGTTCTTTCGCCCAATCCTCCTAGGTTTTAGAATCAGGCTTTCGCCCGTTAGAAGTACGATTGTAGGCAACGAGTCGCATAAGCAACTCCTCTTTTTGCCTTTCTATCCAGTGAGGAGTGGACTCATCGTCGGGTCTCCCTCTTGGCATCTAATATAACACGACACACTACAACGAGTAATGTTTCCATACTTCCAAAAAAATGCCACCAAAGGGTGGAGACACCTTTAGATAGAAAGCGATTCGACGGGTTTCAATAATGGCATGGACGAGGCAAGGGAAAGATCAAGGAGTGCTCAAACTAAGGTACTCGGATTTTGTTTGTGTAGTCACTACCCTTTGTCCGCATTCTAAATGATATGTTTCCTTTTAATAGTAGTTCTTGTTATTGTGAATCCATAGAGCTATCCAAAATTTTATTTAATCCCAGACTAAACACTTTCTTCCTCACATCCCTCAAAGACTCAGTGAAAATAGTGGTTCTAGTCAGTAGTCACTAATCAACCAAAATTGGAGATCCAAGAAATTTAAGGTACAGAATGGGGTAACTGGTTCCTTAAATGTAACAGAAAATATAAATTTAAGGGGGCTGGTACTCATGTCAACTTTTTGTGAAGTCATGCCACATCCTAAATCACCTGTTTTCGAGTAATAGTGGCACTGGTTGCTAATCAACCAAAATTGGTGCTTTAAGAAACTTAGTATGCAGAATGGGGTAATTGGTCCGTAATGTAACAAAAAATGAGTTTTGTGCTATCATCATGGATGTTGATGCTACTGCAGCATTGCACAAGGGGATCGTGGCAACAGATGATAGCTTCAAATTTACTTGGTTCAAGGTTAATGAACATGCATGATGATTATAATTTACACATCTTTTGTTATGTTTATTTCATACGACGATTGGGCACATTGGTCAGAAATGAAAAATGACATCCAAAAAAGGGGACGCCACTCAAAACGACAATCATCACCAGTTGCAAGAAGAAACATCAACAGGCATGTCCATAAGCAATGGAAGCTTAATAATCAGTATGGGAAAGGGCTTACCGTGTTTGATTCGGTAGAGGATAACGGTTGATTTGCTTCGACAACGGCCACACGCGACTGTGATAGACGTCGTTGTGGATAGAGATACCAGCATCGATAACAGAAACCTCTATTCCAAGGAGCACGTCTCGGAGGTCGGAGACGGTGTTTGGCTCTACATCGACTCAAGATCACAGCCAATGGAAGACGCCGGTCCACTCGCGTGGGATCGATTTCTCCCGTGTTGAATTTCTGAGGGAAACGACCGACAACAGAATCACGATTCGTAAAATTCGCGATCTGAGATGGGTTTGAACGGGATACAGCTGCCTGCCCACGACTTTGTTCACTGGGGGTGGGTTATTGACCGTCGGTAATGGAAGAATATGGACGGCTGACAGGAACCCAAGAACGATCATCCGTTGATTTGAGGGGAAACTCAAGGCTTTTTGCAGAGCGGAAGCTTTCTCGTGAGAGAGGAAGCAGACCAATGGGAAGGAAAAAAGACCAACGGGAAGAAAAGGGGATGCAGCTGCCTGCCCACGATTTTGTTCACCGGGGATGGGTATTTGACCGAAGAATATAGATTTTGTTCACCAAGAACAACCCAAGAACGATTGTCGGTTGATTTGAGGGGAAGGCTTTTTACAGAGGGGAAGGCTTTTCGCAGAGCGGAAGCTTTCTCGTGAGAAAGGAAGCAGACCAACGAGAAGAAAAGAATACCAACGGGAAGAAAAATGTCAGAAAAAAGAATCCACACTGTAGATATTAACTCAAGTAGTTGGAGTTAGAGGAAGGGGTGATATTCACCTACTCGAATTATTACTCGAATTTCAAATTCGAGTTTTGGTTTCCGAACGCCTATTTCAGCCCAAAATTTAACTCGAGTTAGGCTTACTCAAGTTTAGTCCATGAAGTGAACGTACCCGAAGATGTCGATGACTGACGCGGTTGTTGAGGTTTTAGTTTACAGATAACGTCAATAAAAATATCAATGTCGACGAATATTTAGAGAAAATTAAGTATCTTGAGCAAGTATGAATTTTTTTCTTTTGAAACTATATAAAATGCTAAAACAGTCAATATTACTTCATTTGAGCTAATTAAGGTGTTGTTTGGTGTAAGGGTTCTGAATCCGAAATCATGATTCTGGTTCAGATTCAGTCTTTGTTTACAAAAAGTAAAAAGCGGTTCTGATTTGACTCACACAGAATCAGTGTTTGGTTATGATGGTTCTGATTCAAGGTTTGAACCATGATGTGATGTTTTAAACCATGAATCACTCATGATTCTAAAACCACCTCCCTTGATTTTGGGCCGTTTAAACCCATTATTCTGATTTCAGAACCATGATTTGGACCCAAAATCATGAATTATAGTTCTGGTTTTAAAATCAAAACTAGAATGACTCTGATTTAAACCTTCATATCAAACGAACCCTAAGTAACCACATGTATTTGAACCGAACCGAGCAAAATTGACTTCAAAAACACATTAAGCAGATAAAGGTCCACTAAAAGGTGAGGAGTTAACATTAGTTCCTTTCCCATGTGAGACTTTTGAACATGTGTTGTTTCAGTTTTGAAACGTCTAGAATATAATAAAATATTTCTGTATATCGAGTTTGACACAATAATAGAGATGGCGTATTAGTAAAGTGTGTTGTGACTTACCCATCGAACAAGGGTTCAAGTCCTTACTGCAGTGTTCGGTTCGGTTATAACCAAACGAACCAAAGTTAAAACCAAAAGCGAACTGTTTCTATATTTACGACTCATATATTTTCTTTAGCGAAAACGAGACGTATATGTATAGATTTTTATCTTTTATTATTGATTAATATCATTTTTAGTCAAATAACTACTATACTAATCAAAAGAGTATTAATAAAAAATAAATGGTAAAATTTCAAACTCATACACTCTAAGGGTAATTGAGAAATTTTTTCTTTTCGTTGTATTTAAAAATTCTAATATAGTTTAAAGAATTAAAAAAAAAAGGTTATCTGTGATTTTGATATGAAAATGTCCTTCATACCTTTTTTCATTTTTTAATTTGTCTAGACTTATGGGAAAAAAAAAACCAAAAACATCATTTGTTGATATTTGGACACAAGGTTAATATTATTATTATTTACTTATATAATGAGAGTTCTAGTGAATAAACAAACGATGTCTAGCCAAAAGCATTTTTATTTCTATATAATTCATGTATAATATAAAATGGTGGATGTAAGAATCCATCGTGTCCTTCAAATCGCACGTTACCTTCTACCACATCGTTGCCTTCTACCACATCATTTTAAATGGAGTTTTACCATTCAATCTTTTGTTTCCCTAATTTTGGACCATTTCAATAAAAATGATGAAAAATGTCATTTTATATCTCAAAAAACCAAAACAGTTCCAAATACCAAGATGATTTAAAAAAATAAATTTATTATTTTGATATTATAAGAAACACAACGCATAATAATAGAGAGCGGATTAAAAAATAAAGAAAGGACTGAGGAATGCGCAAATCAAAAGAAAAAAAAAAGAGTAGATGGGTATGTAAGCCAAAAAATTGTAGAATAATTGACACAGCAGGTCCCTCACACTTTAGTCTCTTTTCTTTTTTTTTTTAATTTTGAAATTTGATTCGGTTAAAATATTATGACAAAAGATTTGTTCATTTACACAACTTAAGTCACAACTCAAGTCATGTACATGTGAAAAAAAAAACACTATAATAAAAAAATTAAATTTAAATTTATGTAAAAAAAAATACTGTAGTAATATGATGAAATGAACAAGGTTAAAATTTTTCAGAAGTAGTTGCAATTCTAAAGTTTCTCGGATTGGAAAAGTTTTCAGGGTCGGTCGTTAGTATAAAGGGGAAAAAGAAATAAATTCCCAAATTGTTGTAGGATCGTACATGTTGAACGAAATTGTGTTGACTATAGACCTAAATATCTCATTCTGATGTAGGATCAAGCTTTTTCAAATTTTAATGATACGAACTAGTAAATATATTGCTTGACTGATCCAATGCCCAAAACAGACAATCATTAAATAATTGATGATTCTTCAGCTCTCTCTCTCTCACTTATATCAATACACAATTGTAGAACTTGTTATTTTTTCATCACATGCTCTCAGAATAAGTTAATATATTGGGCAAATAAAGCCCATCACCAGAGACATCATGAAGGCATGAACTTTAAAAAGACGATGAGAATTAACAAAAGAAATTAGAAGATAATTCCACATTGAGAATGCCATAGACAAATCCAAGATTAAGCCATTACAAAATTCCAATATGTATATGGTAAAAGCTTTCCTAGGAAGTCAGCTATGATGACGACTCAGTTCCTCAACCAAGAAGAGGTCAGTTAAATGGCATTAAACAAAAAAAGTGTGACAAAACTATGCTTCTTTTCAATGTACACCTATACCTCCACCCACCTAATAACCATCCGAGATTTCCTGTCTCTATATGTATGTTCCTAATAAAAGTATAAAGCCATAATTATCTGCAGTGTCAAAAAAGCAAATGAAACTATGTCCGCGAAAACCTACCGACATTGCCTTAACAAAAGAACATGGTATCCTTTATTTTCTCATGCAACTTAGGGAGCTCTGGAACAGGAATAATCCCCGATGAAGTCATGCCTCTCTGTCCTGAAGAAGTTTCTGATAAATCCTCAAACTTCATAAATTGCCCCACTTGGTACGCAGCGAGGTGAGCATAGCATATTGGAGCAACTGGAAAATGATATTGAAATTTAGCAACAGTGATAGACAACAGGTATTAATTCTTTATCCTCAGATACAAGAAACTGAACAGTTAACCAAAATTACCTATTGAAGTTGCAGTTGTGCTCCTTTGATACCTGCAATTAGTTAAAAACAAAATAAAATAAAAGACACACACATAAACACAAACAGATGAGTGTTAACCGAAAACTCATTGTATCGAGTTGCATGGAAAGATGATGGAAATGAAAGCTTACACGTATGATAGGGAGTGGATTAGGTTTTGCAAGTCGTCAGGAGAGAAACCAATCTCATCAAGTAAGACATGATAGTGTGCTGGTCTAGAAGTTCCCTGTCATTTGTAGGAGCCAAGAAAAATATTTACACTAAAAGGAAAAGCGGAATAAAAATTGAAGTTAGAAAATTGTTATATCTGGACATGTAATAACAAAGAATTCAATCCCACATACTTGACGGGAATATCAGTCACAATTAGGTAGACAGAACTTGGTTTATTCAGCGTCGTGAATTAATTCTCCAGACTAAAGATAATCTCAGTCTCGTGCTAGCTATTGAGTATTTAGCGGTCAACACGCTAAGAGATCTTCAAGGTAATCTGAGTGCTACTTGTGGAATACTTGTACAAGCTTAAAATGAAAAATAAAAAAATAATAATAATACAAGAAAAAAGAAGACTACTTACAATCATCCCCGCATGAGAGCACAAATAGAAATCATAATTCCTTGGGTGAACAATTTTTGTGTCCACGATAGTCCCTGAGAGAGAGTCGAGAAAAACTACTTAGTTACTGCTTGATTTAGAGAAATAGAAAAGTACTGCTTGGCTCAGAGATATTGTTAGGAACCTGATTCTCACAGCTCAATATTCACACAAAAGAACAAGAATAGAAGACAATCAAAGTAGTTTTATTGATCATCACCAACACTAGCTCATAGAATTTTACAACCAAACTAAGAAAAACGTAAAGAAAGCTTAGGATAGACTGGAGTATTCGAGGACTCCGGAGAACTCCTAACTTTGATGGTATTCGAGAGACCACCAGCTCTCCCTAATCTCAGTCTCCCAAAACTCTCAAAATCACAGCCTACCCTAGTGAGCTACTAAGCCTTTTATTTATATTAATTCCTACTAACTCTACTAGCTCACTAACCAAACAAGTTCCCAAGTCATTAACGGATCCTAACATATATAATATATCAATTAAAGCGGCATACCTGGTGGAACATTATTCGAATTACCAGCTTGGAACAGCTTCATGTGATGATTCTTTTGAGCCACAATTACAGTAAACTTGGGAATGTTAACCTCTCCCAGATGCTGATAAGCCTGTAGTAACAGTTGAGTACTCAATGTTCAACGTTGAGAACCAAACAAAAAGAAAAAAAGACTCATTGCAGAAACATATTTGCTCGTAATTGGGTGGTAAGCAAAGCATTAACATTGCCAGGACATTCAAGAACTTAATAATAATGTAGTGTTAGCTAGAAACGATAAATAATCCAAGACTCATTGCAGCCTATCAAAAGGATGACTACAATGAGAAAGCTCCAGTAATTTATATCCTGAATTTGTGATAACTCAATCCAAAATGAGTACTATAGCACACAAAGTCAATGATGGTCCTCCAATAACAGAATTGACTCTAAACCTTTATGATTTGATCCAGCTCTATGTTCAAGACTTGATTAAATTGTGATTCGCTCACTCCATCCCTGAAAAGAAATTATAAATGCTGATTTTAGCAATAACCAGATGTGTGGAATGCCGAAAAAGTGTGAGAAGAAAAGGTGGGTCATTTAGTTTTTTCTTGAAAGTTAAAACTTGTGACACGCCAACATGAGAAAGAAATACTTCTTCAAAGCTTCATAATTAACAAGATTTAAAAACGCTAAAAAGCTAATTAAATTGAACTAATATTAACTTCAGCGTACTAAAGCATATATCCAAGAATTTATCGGTATATGCTGTACTACTACTACAAATGACATTAGACAAGTCAAACCTACAAACATGCAATTACATCCTTGGAAAGAATGATGTGCACCAAGAAGCACCTAGATCATTGCTTCATCTCAAATTACAAGCATGACATATTTGACAAGTTATTATACAAACCACTAGTTACCAAGAAAATATATGTCCTAAGTAAAGAAGTGCTATATGCAAATACAAGGGTTAGGGAGAGGGAAAGAAAACGAGCCAAGTAGCACATAAGGAGAGGACCAAGATTTACGATCTATATCTGTAAATTTCCTCAAAACAAAGCAGTGAACAGCTAAGGATAAATATTAACATAAAGGCCGTGTTTTTCTAACAAATTTGAATATACCTACCAGCAATTAAACAAAGAATATGACTGAAAATCACCAACGGGTCTTGAGACAAACACACGCAGCCAAACACAAAACAGGTCAGATACAATGTTTTGATACCTGAACACAATAATCTGAGTTGGTTTGCGCCCATTGCTTGTTCTATAGAAGTCCACAAGCAGCTCACTGAAACCCAAGGTTCATCAAAGTCTTAAGCAGGTCTATGAAATTGACAGATCCAAATAAATGAAATCTAGTAATTAACAAACCAAAGTATTAAATCCAGGAAATTTGAGAGAGAAGCCCTTCTATTTTTCAAAAATAAAAAAAAATAAAAAATAATATCTAAACTACTGTTGCCATCACATTTGCTCATTGTTGGAAAGCATCCAGGATGTCTGATATTATTAATATATAAGAGATTTAAAAACAATTAAACATAATTCCAAATATATCACAACACTAGTAACCACTGGATCTCGTGCGACGCATTTCCTGCATTGATACCTGATGATACCATCATCTTCTCCATTTGCCAATGGCTTGTACAGAGCATCAATCATCTCCACTTTAGGTGACTGCGTTCTTACTGATGCTCCATACTTTGAAATATATGGCCAATATCTAGAGCCGACAACCTGAAAGTGGCAACAAGATGACTACTATTATTGGACATCAATTAAAAAGATTGATAAATAACTTGAAAAAAGAAATATATGTAATATACCGCAGCTATGGAAGGAATATCAGAACAACCCGGAGACCCATGAGAGACGTCCATTCCCAAAATCATTGTAGGAGTGTCTTTTATTACAGGGACACATGAAGGTTGCTCAATTGCCAATATAGAGTTCATCCCTCCAAGCTACAAAGGAAAATAGGCAAAAGGAACTAGCTCTTAATAAATTAAATAAGGATATGATATAGAAGAAATTAAACTGTAGATTTCTTACCTTGACATTAATTTTAAGGAGCACGTTGGTTAAGTACTGATCGTTAACCTTAAACGGAGAAATGCATTGGGTAACAATGCCAAACTCACCAGTCAAACATTTTTTCTTCCAAGGACCTAGACTCAACGACAAAAGAATAGTGAAAAACGTAACTGACATAGTAAAAAACGGGATCGTAGAATATTGCAACACCATACCATAGATGTCAGAGTTTTTTCTCTCCGACAAGACACAAAGGATAAAGTTAGGTGGGCCTGGAAGCTTGTCTCTGATCCGTTCAAACATCTTCTCAACTCTAGCAATGGGGGGCGCTCTTCTAGATTGTGGATCTTCATCAATCAATGTATATGGGCCATCAATTTGCTGCAACATGGATAAGTCAGTGTGTGTAAAGAGTTTAGAACTAACATGGTTCAGAAACAATAGAGTCAACACGTCTAACATACAATGCCTTTTTTCCTTCCACAGCTGATGAGATCCCTTGAAATTTGACTCAGATCACAGCGTGCAGAGAAGTTAACAACAACCCAACGGCTAATGTGACGAGGATCCAAAACTGTCTGAAGGAAAAAAAAATGACGAGGAGCGTCATAAAAAAGGAGGGAAAAGTAACTAGTAGATCATCATCTTTATCTTTATTGACATCAAAAGTGTTGAAGCATGGCTCAGAACTCAAAAAAGAGAGAAAGGGAGAGAGAGAGAACATGGAAACAATAAAGGCATACCTTATTATTAAAGTTCCATTTCCCGTTATTTGGGGCAAATTCACCATCGTTTCCAAATTTCAACTGTATTTAATAGGAGAGAAACATGTTAGCAACAAAGGAAAGTCATAGTCAATCTGAGTGAAAAAAACACACTTGACATTGGTTCTTCCCTCCCTCCAAACGTGCAAATTAATTCACACTCGCATACACATTTCAAATTTGCATTCAGTTTAGCAACTTCCCCCCTCCAGACAATACATGCACATGCGTAGAAGCACACACATACCTAAGTTTTTTGTTTACCTTTGGGGACTCCAGGATGCGGCCATCAAATTGAGTAAATTGCTTCTCTATGGAGATACCACATTCAGCCAGCAAAGGGTCTTTATCATAGCGGTAATTTCTTACTGCCTGAAATAACAAGTCAGCAAGAAAATTATGGCACCGTTTAGAGAAAAGATATATTTCGTTTAGGTAAAAATGAAAAACTTACATCAACCAAAATCTTTGTTTTTTCGTGAGGCTTTTGCCTTGACTTTTCAACCAGAGATGCCCTCTGGTTTGAGGATAATGCTTTTGTATACCGTTGAAGAGAAACAAGTGAACAGAGCTAAAACACCATTAAAAGAGAAAGAGGAAATCAGAACTTTTATGGTGGAAAAAGAAATCAGGAACTTTTAATTGAAAGAATGCTCTCATCAAACCAAAATAGTCAATCTAATAAGCATGAGAAATTTGCGTACCTCAAGAGGTAAATAATTGGGTTTTTTTGGCCTTCCAACAACAAGGCATGGCAGGTATGCAGACTCAGTTAGTTCAATGCCACAGTGTTTAGTAAAGTAATCATACACAGTTATATCTGCAGTCTGCTCTTCATTCGTGGCGTCACCATTTTTCACTTTCATTGGAAAACTGTGAGAAAAGATGTAAGACGTAAAGTTAGAAGCTTCCTAGATTGAAAAAAAAAACAGAGGGGGGGGGGGGGGGGGGGGTTTTTTGGGGGGGGGGGTTGGAGAGAAAAATGGTATAACAGCATTTTTCAAAAGATAAGCACATACAATAGCTGATTGCAGGGCTTCTCACTCAAGCCCAAGATTTTAAATTCCATGTTTCGGTGTCTGGTTTTAATCCTCATATTTTTCAGCATTTTCTTTGCCTGTAATTGAAACAAATCAGACAAATAAATGGTGAAACCTAGGCACACACTGTTTGAAAATTTATTTACCTTCACCCAGTCAATTTGCCGGATTTCTCGTACACCCTGGTTAGCTTTCAAAAACTCAGTCACAGGTCCAGGTTTTAAAATCATTGTTGTAGAGACGTCTAGACAGAGTGGCGAGGCAGCAATGTCAATAAGCAAGCAACAGGAACACATTGTTTTAATTTAAACTACTAGTCTAAGACACTGCAACAAAAAGTTATTACCCGTATTAAGAGAAAGGCCATCCTGTGTTGGGCGGAAGCTAGCATGGAACCCCCTCACACCAATTACACCTCCTCCAACATCAGCGAAGTTCTGAGAGTCATCATGAAAGAATGACTGCCTTACCAATAGGCATCCCCTGTAAAATTCTCACCGTTAAAGCCTTTTTTTTTTTTTTAATCAAATTAAGGAATGTTAAGCTCCCAGCATTTTGGATATGGCCGTGACAGTATGATTAATAAACAAACTAGAAAAAGAATGGGAAGGGAGAGGAGAATGTGATACCTGTTAGCCGCCTGCTGCCTCAGAATAATATCAAGCACTCTCAATGCATCCTGAGTACTATTATCTGCATCAGCTCCTTTAAGAGCAAGGGCAATGGATTTCACGGGTATTTTGGCAGCATAACTCAATTGTATCTTGAAAGTCTTTGAGTTAAAAGAACGCTTGGACCGTTTACCACTCTCATTGGGGCTCCCAGTAAAACCAGGACTTCCATTTTCACTATCACATGGAGAAGAAATCCAATGTCAGCCGAGAAAAAAATGTAAATGTATATATATATATATATATATATTTATGGAAAAAAGAATAGCAGATATACTTCTTTGCAAATGATTCCTCCAGAACAACCGTGAACTCAAACTTCTTCTGTGGCAGAGGACCCACAGTATACAGACTTTTTTCTCCATCGTATGCAAAACTTTTACCAGAAAATTCTAAAGAGTATGTTTGGTATAGCCTATCAATAAGTTTTCTCCCAATTCCCTTGACGTTGACATCTTTGTTATCTTCTAAAGTGATGGAAACCTGTAAGAAGTATAACATAAAAAAATTAGAATGAAACTCAACAGCTCAACCAGTATCAGAGGTTGACAAAAAGATACAATTATTGAAAACACACACTATACTGGTAAAATACGGCATCTGGAACATTAACAGAAACTTTGAAGTGGTTTGCAACCAAAGGTATGCGCCTCCCAGCACGCCCAGTTCCTCTTCTACTCATAATGGAATACTTAGGAGAGGGTGGTACCACCGGAAGTGGCAGAGGTGGAGGTAAGGGTTGGTCGCCAGACGCTTCCTTAGCAGTTTCAGTTTGTTCCATCCTGTAGCCAAACCAAAATGACCAACAACTCTCTGATTATGGGAAAAATGCATAGCAATTAGTTGCATACAAAGTGTTTATCAGATTTTTAGAGAAAACATTGAGAAGCACATACAAAGTAAAGCCTCGTTCATTTCACGGATTCGAGTTTTCAATTTCAATTTTGCTATAGTTAAAAGCTCTCACAAAAAGTCACATCTAATTTTTTCTGCTACAGTCAAAAGTTCTCACATAAAATCACATCTCAGCTTAAATTAAAAACTCGAATCAACGAACTGAATGAGGCCTAACTTGTTGAGTGCCAAAAGCAAAAGAAGTAAATAAAGAAATTAAAAGTAGTTAAGATATTCCTCGATGTCAAAATAATTAAAAAAAATGATAAATTCATTCAATAAAGCATAGTAGGTTTATGCACGGCACATAGATTACCTTAATCTTGAAAGAAGATATTTGAGCTTCTCTTTTAAGGTAAAATGCAATTAGCTATAGCAACCCAAAATCAGTAACAAATAGGTAAATGGGCAAGAACGTCTTCCAAACACTATAACTATGATTTGTGTGTGTGTGTGTACATATAGGTATAGAATGTAGTAAACAGATAAATAAATACTAAACGCACATATTCAAACAGAAAAAGAACGAGCATTCAAAATGATAATCATCAAAATAAAAGTGAATACACAAATTCAAACAGAAGGTAAACAGGGTTTTAAATGAGAATCATCCAAATATACATTTAAAAGAACAAAAATAAATAAAATAAAAACAGGGATAACACTAAAAGCGCAAATTTTCAACACTATGTGAACCGATCAATGATAATCATCCAAATAAAAAGTAGAATAAACACAGATAATATTTAGAACACAAATTCAAACAGAAAATAAGCAAGGGTTTTAATTGAGAATCATCCAAATATATACTTTAAAAAATAAAATAAAAACAGGGATAAAACTAAAAGCGCAAATCCAAACACAATGTGAACAAATAAACAACATTAACCACTAGTCTACTACCACATCCTTCGGTGGAAGAAATGAGGGACATAGAAAGAGAAATCAAGCCAAAATCCCAAAGTCGTAGATGCAAAGAGAATACAGCTGAGCGAATAAAACACAGAAAGCACAATGTCCGCGTGCGAGTTTTGTGCAGATATTTTTGAATAAACTGGAATCACATAGTTCGAAAAAACCAAGTGATTGAGAGATATTATGGCATATGAAGGAAAGATACCAGAGACCAACAAATAAATAAACACACAGGAGAAAAAAAAAAGAAAAAGAAGCAAATGATGACGAACACAAGCTAGAAGAAGGACCAAAAAACAAAAAAAGTAGAACATAGAAACGAGAAACAACTAAACATTCACCAAAAAAAAAATGTAACAAAATACATGACAATGAAAGAGCGAGGAGCACAAAAATCCGAACCCAAATGCTGCGGTTTAAGAGCAAAATCAAGACTAAAAAAACGCAAAATAAATCGGTAAAAGGAAAAAGAAAGAGAAAATCTCTAAGAACAACGAGCATGCAAGAACAGGATCACTGGAAAAAGAGCAAGAAATTAACGCGCATTGATTGAAATTGCGGTACCTTACCCTGAGAAATTTGGGAACGAGCTTTTGGTTAGGGTTTTCGGAGAGAGAAACTGAAGAAAGAGAGACAGAGAAGAAGAAGAAGAAGAAGAAGAAGAGAGACGCTTGGGTTTCTCTCTCTCTATTTGCCTCGCCTGGACTCCTTTGAGAGAGAGAGAGAGAGAGAGCTTGGAGGGAAAGGAAATCTCCTCTACAAACGAAAAAAATGTATTTTTATTTATTTTTTTTATATTTATATTGAATTTTTTTTGAAATGGTATTTTGAATTTTAGAGGATGTTTAGTTTATGTATTTAGAATCATAATTTAGAATTATTTTTATTTTATGTGTATTTTTTATGAGAAAAAATACTGTAAAGAATCATTAATCATGATTCAAAATCAGTGACGAATATAAGAAATAAACATTATTAAAAATATACATATTTATAATAAACACCGTAGCTGAAAGCTTTGCTAAGGACCTAACGTACATTCAAGTATACGATTCCATTTGGTCGTCAATATGTTTCGACGATGTTCTGCTCATTTAGTAATGTATTTGTGTCATAATTTAAATAATAATTTTGATTTATTATAATATTTGTCTCATAAAAAATACATATAAATCAAAAATAATTCTAAATTATAATTTTAAATTCATGAACTAAACGTCTAATAATCAGTCCGAAGCAGAAAATCTTTCTCCGCCTGGAATCCCAATTGCTTGTAGGGGCATTTTTGGTCATTTGAATGTCATAGGCGTATGGCTTCATTAGGCAAACGAGCATGCTGGAGATTCAGAGCAAAAGTTCCATTTTACGGTTACTGTCATAAGAAATTGTCCACTGTAGTGAGGTCTACTAAACTCCAGTGCAACTCCTAATCACCATCCTCCATCCTCTTATGCTAGAGTGATGCTCTGATTTTGAAGGTTGTGATTTAATATTGTTTAATCAGGGAAGCAAACAGTACATTTCCATAATCCTTTCTGTGTATATATCACTGTAAAAATGGGCAAATTATCTTTACCCGAACACTTTCCTTTATTTTTGGCAAAACTTGGGGTAGGAAAGGCTTTTTCTACCCTACCAATAGTTAGCTTTTTAACCGCGTATTAATTTTTTAACTGTGAGATCTTCGACTAAAACTATTTTTACGTCGCGTGCCTCAAATTTTAACATGAATACTCTTAAATTTGATCATTAAAAAGTTAATCCAACTGAAAACAATAATACCTTCTAATAAGATAAAAAGTCTTCTTATGTCTTATTTTTTACTTATTTTTTGTTTGTTGAATTACTTCCACTCTTTTATCTTAAATTTCTTTTTTAAGTCTTATTTAGTTCGTCAATTCGAGATTTTAATTTAAACTGAGATATAACTTTATATGAGAGCTTTTAATTGTAAAAAAAAAAAAGTTATATGTGACTTTTTGTAAGAGCTTTTAACTGTAACAAAACTGAAATTGAAAACTCGAAGAAGCGAACTGAACGAGGATTTAGTTTCCTGCTAGCATTATGATATTTTTGGGTTGTACATTAAGAGCAACTCCAACTATGCTAGTCATTTCAAGTTTTTAGCAAAAATAGCTAATGATTTAGCTTTTTTTTTTTTTAACTTTTCTCCACTCCAACAATTAGCTAAATGGTTAGTTATTTTAGATAATGTCTTCCAAACTAGCTAAATATAGCTAGCATAGGGTGACTAGTCATTTCATTTTTTATATTATTTTATTATTTCAATAATAATAAATGTAAAAATTCTTTCATAAATTCAATAAATTCATTTATATTTTAAATTCAATAAACATTAAAATAATTTATATTTAGTTAAAATAGAGAGTATGGTTGGAGTGATCTACTAAAAAATTACTAGCTTAAATAACATACCAGCTATTTTAGCTAGAATTTAGCTAAAATTTAGAGAAGTCCATTAAAGATGCTTTAAAGGGAGACTTTAGTGAACTCTCGCTAATTTAAGAAATAAAAGATGTGTTTACCAAACCACAAAAAAAAGTATAATTAGAAAGTTAATAGAATTTGAAATAAACGTAATGGCAAAAGAAATAAATAGTAATATTATCAATTATAATTACTAAAAGTTCCTTTTACACAATTAAATATTTATTAACTTTAATAGTAATTTATTAAGAGTAAATAAATAAATACATAAACAGATTTTGATTTTTTTTTATAGAAATGGTATATGAATAGAATTTATGTATAGAATTAGAACGACATGTAATTTGTAAATATAAAACATAGAATTACAATTAAATGTATCGTCTAAGTTCTAATTAAAATCATGCATGTGTAAAAAAAAATTAAAAATAATCACATTTAACTTTTTTATTACAATAAAAAACTCTCACATTATTCGAGTTAAGCAAGTCCTAAATGAGATGACTCTCACATAATATGAATACGCTTGTGATAAGGGTATAATAAGCAAATCCAGAGAGCCCACAATTAAAACCGGCTCCACCAGCTAGGAGGATGACCCATCATTTTTTCCTTCTATTGGCAGAAACATGGCCAAGGACGATTGAAAATGAGATAACGAAGATTTTTTTTTTTTTTTGTTTATAATTAGAAATAAAGAAGAAATTATCAAACTAAATGTGTTTCTATTGCCAGACATTAAAGCAGGGGGGGCCTTAAAACAATACCAATAAGGCCTTGCATTGAGATCATAAATATACAATAATCCTGGTAACTCGAATCATATACAAGAGAACACCGAGGGCAACATATCAGCCTTTTATTCAATGCATACTAAAACACGCAATGATCGATTACCACTGAAATTGGAGGTCAGATTATAATGCCAAAATATATCTTTTAACCTGACCATCCTCTCTGTGGAGCACCAGAAGAGTGCACATTCAGTCTGTCAAGCACACCATTGAAATCAATGGGTTGGCCACTCTCTTCCATCCTCTGAATCACGCTCACAATGTGGTCACCCCTGAAGCCCATGCTTGCCAATTTCTCGATCAACTCGGCATAGGGATGGTTTCGCATGAACTGTGGGTTCCGGACCATAACATTCGGGGCCACGTTGGGCAGCTGATTAGGAAGAGAAGCGCTCGTGGGAGGATATCCGCCTTGAGCAAAGTGCGGCACTTGAGGTGGATAATGGGCTCTCCCTCCGTCACTATCGTACATCATGTATGTGCTCCCCGGAGGAAATGCAGGGTGGGGTCCTGAGGCTGCATAGCCATCCCCTGGCTGCGCTGCATAAGCGCCCTTCATTTGCTGAGGTGGGAGCTGCTGTGGAGCTGCTCTGCCAGGTGCAGTATATCCAAAAGGCACAGCGTCACCAAGACTGGTTCCAGCCTGAGGAATTCCTGAATAAGGTACCTGCATCGGCATGCTGTTCGGCAATGTCTCTGGAGGTGGAGGTGGGTTTGTCGGCTGACTTGGTGCGTAGGAAGGATAGACAGGTGATGGGGGCCGAACTGAGGGTTGTTGTGGCAATTGTACTTGCTGAGGCAACTGTTGAGAAAGTTGCTGCTGATACTGAGGGAATTGTTGGACTGGTGGTGTCTGATTAACTTGAGACTGTGTTGGTTGCGGTGCTACTCTAGGGATGTCTTGCAGCTGGGGCGTCCGGTACTGAGGATCGGATGCCACATATTGTCTATGTGGATGTTGTGCTGGAGCTGGTGGGTTTGGCAACTGAGGTGCAGGTAAGTAATATGGTGGTTGTTGACTCACGTTCTGGGGTGGGGGCTGCACGGGAGGTGCCACAGGTTGTTGTGATGGTGCTACTTGATGAGGCAGGGCAAGAGCCAGTTGCTGGTTATGAGTATCAGATGTGTTGTCATTCTTTTTGGAATCGGAAGTGGGCGGTGATGCCCTGTCTTCAGTGGACTGGTGGCTTGATGAAGAAGACTCTTTCTGCACAAGCTGAAGTTTGGCCAATTCTTTTTGAGTATCAGCAAGTTCCTGCTTGTCTCTAAGGATTTGAATAGACCTGTGGACCTAAAAAAAAAAAAAAAGAATCAAGTTCATCTGCTGCATCAAGTTGAGGAAGATACATGCATAAAAATCAACGGGAGAAAGTCCAACAAAAGCATGCTTAGACCTACTCATCCTAGAACTATCCAGCATTTAGTTACAATAGACAGAAGACATCACTCGTAGTTCATTTAAACTAATCCCGGCAAATTTGCATCCATGCACAACAAGAAGAGATAATTATCATTAAACTATTAAACGAGAATATCTCAAACAACTTAATATTTAGGTTTCATTTACGATTTATCTCATGTTAGACTCGGAATAGGCAACGTACCAATGTAAATGATTAAACACAACAATACCATGTGTGCTTCTCTCATTTTCTGTATGTGAATATGTCCTGACCAACCATTTCTCGCGTAATGAGTTAACAAACTGGTTTAACAGTTTCCTGTGGTACTAAAACTCTACGTTATATCAAGCTACGCGTAAATGTGATAAATGAAGTTCCTATCCACTTTTCTGCATGTGGTTATTCGTTTAGATGTCATACTTCCTGTTCCTGGACACCAAAACCCAACACTACAGGAAGAGTAATTCCATCAAAAGGAAACCCCCTTACATCCCAGATCAATACATCAGGATCAAATGTCAATGCCAACACAATGCTCATAAAATTGGAATAATGGAGAAGTAACTCTAAATAAGATATTCTTTCAAGCACATGAGTCAGAGTTACAACTCACTTCTTGAAGATGTTTATCAATAGCCTTCAGCTTTGAATCTGCCTCTCCATGATCACGAATCAAATCAGATCGCATTTCTCCAATGGATTTATCAAGATTATAGCAATATAATTCCAACTGTGAAAGCCTTGAACTAATTCCTTCAAGGAAGCGCATGAGGTTGTCAGCATTTCTTTTCATGCTTTTTTCCACAGCAGAAATCACATCTTGGTTAAAAGAATCTTCGGGCTGGGTATAAGCAGCACCAGTAAACACTGATCTTCCCCTTCGAGTGTTATGGAAATCCTGACATATAAAGAAACATCATCTGGTTAGCAAGTGGCAAATTAGATGCATGCATCGAACAAACACAGTTGAAGTAGAACAAGTCAACGGCACTATCTGTGATTTATTATACAATTTTAAATCTAAAAGTAATGACAATGTGCATTCCAGAGAAGAAAAGATGGATCATATTAAACTTCTACAGACACAAAGGACAAAAAAAGAAACACTAAACTTAGGATATAGCGTCAGTGTAGTTTAGATATCCCACGACACAAAAACTGTTTCAGAAAGCATAATAATTTTCCATGGGAAGACTTTCCGAATTTCAAAGAACTCAGTACTAATGTCTAAGCTCCAATAAGGCAGTTACACTTGGTTTGGTAGGAAGGAAAGGGGAAAAGTGAATAGAAGTGTCATTGAGGATAAAAAATATAAAACATAAATTATTGGGGAAAAATAACATTCTGAGAAGGAATCGAAACAAGTGATTTCCCCATTTTCCTATCCTTTCTTTATAAAAGACAATTGACCATGTTATCTGCTCATTTATATTATGTTAGTTTCACATGTCGCTTCTAAGCAATGACAAATTCTACCTCCTACAATCTATCCAAATAATTAAACATGGTAGGACCCATGGTACTTTTGTCTTCTTCTTTTGCTGTTCTCTCTTATAAAACAACCAGTTTATCCATTTTCCACTCTTTTATATTCTTGCAATTTTCACTTCATCCAAGCAAAGCATTAGAAAGTAACTAAAAACTGCATGAATCCGACAATGTTTCATTTACGGTCATAATTGTTCCAGCTTCAGGGATCCCAGTGATGTAGTCCTCCAAGGCCTAGCTGCTTATCAGTTTTCTTTCATGCAACTTGTATTATGGAAAAAAAGAGATTCAAGCAACCACACTCGTAGCTTAGGATCCTTAAACGGAAAGAGAGAAAATATAAATATATATATATATATATATATATATATCTATTCCAACCTATACTGGGTAAAGAAACAAGATCAACGACTACTACTAGACCCCTTTAACCTCCAATTCAGTTGAATAAACGAATTTTGAATCACAACATTCAAGCATCTAAACACTCCATAATCTAATCTCAAAATCCCAAAATTGCAACGAATCCACTAAGGAAATTAACTTGAGAATTAGTTTGTTATCTTAAAGATTATACTTCATATGAAAGGTCTACCAGAATGTCCGATGGAAATGATATAAAATCTCCGATTATACCCATGATCCAAAACCCTATAAATCTCGTTCCATAAAATTACAACTCAATTAGCAAATCCCTAGGGTTTGAAGCAGTACACGGTACCTTTCCCGAACTAGAACTGATCACCGGTTCGCTGTGGCCACCATTGGGCGAGTCCTGGTTTCCATAGTCCTCGTAAGAGCAGAGAATATCGTCAGAAGCGAAATCGAATCCCTTTGACCCCGAGTTGGCCCGACCCGACGATCCAGACGCCATAGTTGCAGAGATCAGAAACTCAGATTCTGTTCAAGATTAGGGTTTCAGAGAGAGAAAATCAAAGGAAGCGATGAAGAGAGAGAAAGATAGAAAGAGAGAGATGTTAAGTCTGACTATGCGTGCAAAACAGCAAAAGGGAAGTTTCGTGATAATAAAGGGGAATTTGGGAGCTGAGAAGAAAAGAAAAGTATTAAAAGAGGGTATAAAGAAATATGGAAAATATGAGGGATTTTGTTGGAGTTCAAGGTCAGAAAGATAAGGATGAGTACAACCGACCTCTGCCTTTTGCAGATATTTTATTGTGGATTTTAAAATAAGCTGTTGGGTAATCGGCGTTGCGTTTTGTTGGCAATCATTGAAAATTATATTCATCATCTTTTTGCCATTTTTCTTTTTTCTTTTTGGCTTTGCATGAAATGTGTTGGCAATTATTGGGTTATATATATATAAATATATAAATTTTTTTTTTGCTCCAACATAATATATATTATCTCAAAAGAATCGTATTTTTTGACACTTAAACCAATTAAAAAAAATCGTAGCAATTACTGTTTAGAAAATCTCTACTTGTGAAATGGTATTTGTTAGGGGGAAAATGTGGAGGACACGTGGAGGGAGGATCATATGGCACGTGGTCTTAATTTATCCTCGTAAAGCAACAACACTCGACGTTTAGGACTCCCTTCCATTCCGTCGTTAAGAGCCCGAGTAAGAAGCCCAACTTAGGGCGTCGATTTCATCTGGCGTCGACAGGTCGTACCGTCGACCTTACAACATAGAAATCCCCCGTCATAAAATCCACCGCCAAGAAGAATAATTGGGCTAAACAACACTGGCGACGAGGGGAATGCTCCTTGGGGGAAAGCCTAACGTGGCAAGTTGCGTATAGTAATGAGGGATGTCTGCAGTACAGGCATTAAATGCAAACCCTTAAACCGCCCCTACGGGGGACAGAAAAGGGTTACAGCTGTGCACAGAGCCGTAATGGGAGACTAATTGGCTGAGTGAACAGTGCGCAACAAGTGATTAGTGGGCTACGAGTTGGGCCTAGAACATACGGAAGGGAGGTTGATCTTTCCTGAGAAAAAAGAACGAGAGAGCAATTTGCAAATTGTAACAATCTCAAAAGGAATAAAAAACCACAATGGATGTAGCTCTTCATTTTATAAGAGTGAATCACTATAAATCTTGTGTGTTTTTCTGCTTTAAGTATTTTTTCCTATATTGCTCACTACACAAAAAATACCACAAGCACTTCACTGCCTATATTAAGTATACAGTCAATATTAAGCCGATAATCCAACGGGATACCTAGAGGTAAACCGGCCCGTTTTTGTTGACGAAAATTCACCGTCAACAATTGGCGACTCCACTGGGGACCGAACGCGTTGGACCCCCAACAACAACAACATAGTCAGCAAGCATGCCTCCGAGAAGAAGAACTGAGGCCACCAACCAAGGCAGCCATATGGACGAGACCGCCACTCATCCAATGAATGACAGGGTGGAAGAAGATCCACCCCCGGTCAGAAACGAGGTCCCGCCCCTAGACGTCTCGCGGCCGTATCCTGTGCAGATGCAGGCCCAACTAGCCACTCTAACCAATCTGGTACGTGGACTAATGGTTGTGGTCGAACGCTTGGATGGAAGAAACTCTATGCCACCCTTAGAAGACGCCCCGAGGCCGCTGGGACCTGCCGTGGCTGAAAACCCCAACCCCGGTGACCGCCCTCATGTCTTAGAAGAAATCAGGGATAGTGAGAATCACAGGGGCCAGCCTAGGCCCCGACCTTCCCACTCCCGGACTCTGGGCTCCCGAGGACCAAATACCAAGAGGCCCGAGAAACCCCGAGGTACTACCCCAGAACCCAGGGAGAAACCCACCGGGAGACTCAGGGTCAGTACAGGCGGGCGGGCAGGCAAGGGATGGACCCAACGGTCAAAGGGCAAAGGCGTCGAGAGTAGCTGGCTCGGCCATCTCAACAGAGGAAGCACGCGCCATCATGGAACGTATGGCCAGCCTGGAGCAAAAACTCACGAGGGACGTAGCAGGCCTAAAAAAGAACATAGGGCGGGTGGCTAAGGTGGTAAACGTCGACATCACATCTAGCCACACACATGACCACCCATTTACCGAAGAGATAATGGCGTCACCTCTCCCCGACAAATACAAGTCACCGTCGATCCCACCATATGATGGTCGAGGGGATCCCGACGATCAGTTAGAAATGTACACGGGGCACTTGCTCTTACACGGGTATGCCGAGGAAATTATGTGCCGAGCCTTCCGGAACCATTTAACGGATTCTACCCGAAGATGGTTTCGGACGTTGAGGCCAAATTCTATCTCAAGCTGGGATGAGTTGAAGGAAGCATTTTCCCTCTAATTCATAGGGGTTAAAAAATATGTCCCCCCGAAGCAGAACCTGACGACGATATACCAAAAGCTGAACGAGTCATTGAGAGAATGGCTTGCAAGATATGGGGAAGCTGTCGCCGCCACGATGGATATAACTGACAGAGAGGCCTTGATGGGGGCATTATCTAGCATCAAGAAAATTACACCATTCAAGAGAGAGCTGAACCGAAAGCCCCCGTCCAGCTACAAGGAATTATTTACGCGAGCACAGGGATACATCAACGCCGAAGAGGCGGACGCAAACGACCTCGAGCATAGGTCCAACAGAAACAAAGGAACCGAACAAGGGTCGACGCCAGCAAAGCAGGATGGGAAGAAGTGTCGAGGTAGAGGAAGCGGAGACAAGCAGCCAGCTGCGACGTCGAGCACTTCGGAAACCAAGAAGCCAAAGCAAGAGGAGAACCGTAAGCCTCAGCTGTTTCAAAAGTACGATTCCTACCACGAACTAACAGTAGGAGTCGAGGAGGTCTTCAATCAGGTCGGCCGTGGAAATTTGTTGCGCTGCCCAGAGCCAATGAGGACATATCCCAGCCGAAGGAACCAAAAGAAATTCTGCAGGTTCCACGGCGATGTCGGCCACCATACCAACAATTGCGCCAACCTCAAGGATGAAATCGAGAGAGTGATCCGCGAGGGGAGGCTACAGGAGTTCAAAGCTGAACGGAGACCTCGAAACGATGGCCACGGTGGGCAGAATGACGGTCGACGCCGAGAGGAGAACCAACGACCAAAGGACCGAGAACCCGTCGGCGTCATACGAACTGTCCTCGGTGGCCCTTATATAGGAGGAGACTCAAAGAGATCCCAAAAGGACTACGCCCACGAGGCCAGAGGGGTTTACCAGGAAAGATTATGGAGTGTCTCCGCTGCAAAAACCCCAAGGTAGAGCAGTACCGACGTGGCGTTTAATGAAGACGATGCCAGCGGAGTTCACTTCCCCCGTAACGACGCGTTAGTAGTGGAAGCCGTGATTGGGAACCACACTATATGTCGAATCCTGGTAGACAATGGGAGCTCGGTCGACCTCATGTACTCCGACTGCTTGGAAAATATGGGGATCCGAAATGAGCAGTTAGAGAAGACCTCTAGGCCATTATACGGTTTCACCGGGGACTCCGTCATCCCTCAGGGGACTATCCGGTTGCCCATAACCGCCGGAGAAAAATCCTGACAAACCATAACAATTGCCAACTTTGTGGTAATAAAGGGAGGCTCTCAGTACAATGCTGTAATCGGGAGACCGACCCTTCAGGCGCTGAGGGCGATAACCTCCGTCTACCACCAAAAGGTCAAGTTCCCTACCCGAAACAGCGTAGGTGAGATTAAGAGTAACCAGTACGAAGCTAGGGTCGCATACTCCAATGCCTTGCGCGGATACGACCAGCCAGGGCGACAGGAGGCCAGGATGGTCTATCAAAACGCCGCTAAAGACATAGACCCCAGGGTTCAAGAGGAGGTCACATGGTCCTAACCCATCGAACAATTGGTGGAGATCCAAGTTGATGAGGGCGAGCCGACCAAAGTGCTAAAAATGGGCTCAGACCTAGCTTCATCACTTAAGATTAAGATCGAAGACTTCCTAAAAAAGAACTTAGATATCTTCGCTTGGAACCATGCTGACATGGAAGGGATCGACGCTGAGGTTATGTGTCACTCCATGAACGTTGACCCCTCATATCCTCCCAAACGCCAGAAGCGTTGACCAATGAACCCAGAAAGGTATGAGGCGTTGAAAGAGGAGGTCGACAAGTTGATCAACAACGGGTTCATAAGGCAGGCCCATTACCCGCGTTGGGTCTCGAACCCTGTTCTGGTGGTCAAGCCTAACGGAAGCTGGAAAACATGTGTCGACTTCAGCGATCTCAATAAAGCGTGCCCGAAGGATGACTTTCCACTCCCTCGAATAGACCAGATGGTCGACGCCACAGCAGGACATGAAATGCTGAGTTTTATGGATGCTTACTCCGAGTACAACCAGATCCCCATGCATCCGGCCGACGAGGAGCACACATCCTTCATAACCGATAGGGGCCTCTACTGCTACAAGGTGATGCCTTTTGGCCTAAAGAATGCGGCGGCTACCTACCAAAGGCTCGTGAATAAGATGTTCACCCGACAGCTCGGTAAATCAATGGAGGTCTACGTCGACGATATGCTCGTAAAAAGCGCCAGGACCAACCAACACGTTGACCATCTGGGTGAAATGTTCGGTGTACTAAGAAAATACCACATGAAACTAAATCCCCAAAAGTGCGCCTTTGGAGTTGGGCCAGGAAAATTCCTTGGTTTCATGGTTAGCAACTGGGGGATAGAAGCTAACCCTGAAAAGATTAAAGGCTTGCAGGATATGCGGTCCCCGACTAAACCAAAAGAGGTGCAACGGTTGACTGGATGCGTCGCCGCCTTAAACAGATTTATATCGAAAGCAACAGACAAGTGCATCCCCTTCTTCGATGCTTTGAAAGGGAGTAAGCGTTTCGAGTGGACACCATAATGTGAAGAGGCCTTCCAAAAATTGAAGGAGTATTTGGGCAAGCCCCTAATCCTGTCAAAGCCCAACCCCGACGAGGAGCTTAGCCTATACCTCTCCGTGTCCCAACACGCCGTAAGCTTCGTACTAATAAGGGAAGAATAAATGGTACATTTGCCAATTTACTATGTGAGTAAAAGACTCCTCGACGCCGAGTCAAGATATACCGAAATGGAATGCTTGGCCCTTGCCCTGATGGTAGCTTCAAGGAAGCTTCGGCACTATTTCCAATCTCACACAATACGGGTTCTCACAAACCATCCGTTGAGACAAGCGCTGCAAAAGCCTGAAACTTCTGGTCGACTTCTCAAATGGTCAGTAGAGTTAAGCCAGTTCGACACTAAGTATGTACCAAGAACAGCGATCAAGGGCCAAGCGCTGGCCAATTTTCTGGCTGAATTCTCCCATAGACCGACCCCCGCCGCGCTAGAAGAAGTCGAGAATATAGAATGGAAGCTCTACTTGGATAGAGCGTCGAGCGATAACGAGTCAGGAACCGGCGTTTTGTTGATCAACCCAGAAGGCCACAAGATCACCTCGGCAGTTCGATTTAAATTCAAAGCGTCGAACAGCGAGGCAGAATATGAGGCGCTAATTGTAGGGTTGCGATTGGCCAGTCACCTAAAGATTGAGAGGCTCAGCATCTTCAGTGACTCTCAACTGGTCATCGGGCAAGTCAAAGAAGAATTCTAAGCGCGCGGTGAGAAAATGGGTGCGTACTTGAGGAAAGTAAAGGAAGAACTCGTTAAGTTCAAAAACTATGAGATACTTCAAATACCACGAGCCGAAAACGTAAACGCCGATGCTCTATCAAAGATTGCATCTTCGAAAGATTCTGACACATTAGGGGTCGTTCCCATCGAAGAACTGGAGTGGCCGACCATTAAGGAAGTAGCTGAGGCACTAATCGTCCAAATGGGTGAAAATTGGATGACGCCACTCATCTAATACCTAATGGATGCACAACTGCCAAACAATAAGGACGAAGTCAGACGGATCAGGTATAGAGCCGCCAGATACTTATTGTACGACGGTTTGCTTTACCGACGAGGCTATTTGACACCTCTACAGCGGTGCCTGGATGATGACGAAGCCCAGAAGGTCCTCCGAGAAATCCATGAAGGAGTCTGCGGTAATCATACTGGGGGACAGTCTTTAGCTCTTAAGGTCTTGAGGTAAGGATACTACTGGCCCACGCTAAAAAAGGACGCTTTCCAATACGCCCGACGTTGCGATAAGTGCCAAAGGTACGCCACAATTCCTAAGGCACCCCCAGAAAATTTAACCTCCATTCTCAGTCCATGGCCCTTCGCCAAATGGGGGGTTGACCTAATCGGGCCATTACACCTTGCACCTGGGGGATTTAAATTTGCCATCGTCGCAGTAGATTACTATACAAAGTGGGCAGAGGCAAAAGCTCTGACTACAACCACGGAAGCAGCCTGCACCAACTTCATGTGGAACAACATTGTGTGCAGGTTCAAGGTTCCCCACTCAATAGTATCTGACAATGGAAAACAATTCGACAATGCCTCAACACGCAGATTCTGCGACAACCTGGGCATTCAAAAAGACTTCTCGGCGCTGATCCATCCACAATCTAACGGACAAGTCGAGGCAATCAACAAAATATTGAAGTATACCCTAAAAAAGAGACTCGACGATCTAAAAGGGAAATGGGCCAAAGAACTCCCCAAGGTCTTATGGGCGTACCGAACGACGAGCTGAACTATCACGGGTGAAACACCCTTCTCTATGGCATATGGCGTCGAGGTAGTACTACCTGTGGAAATTGAAACGCCGACCCTAAGAACCGTCATCCACAACGACGACAATAACACAAAAGGCATGAACGGAGAACTCGACTTGTTGGAAGAAAAAAAGCTCGACTCTCAATTACGTCTCGCCGCCTATCAGCAAAGAGCAGCACGATATTACAACAAGAGAGTTCGACAAAGGAGGTTTGTCCCACGAGACCTAGTATTGAAAAGGGTAACGCAGAGTACAAAGCCCAAAAATACCGGTCCCCTGGGCCCGACTTGGGAAGGGCCCTACCGCATAAGGGAAGTGTCGCGTCCTGGCACCTACATTTTGGAAAGCCTCGACGGCAAGAGAATTCAACACCCATGGAACGCAGAATAGCTAAGGCTGTACTACCAGTAGTGTATGTAATTCTCACGCATCCCAATTGTACATTCTTTACAGTTTAAATAAATTGATATGTTTGCAGAAGGAAAGGAATTCGCCCCTTAATAACATGTCTGCTTAAAAAACCAAGATATATTAAAAAGACATGGGGGGCAGAGGTCCATGGATCGCTAAAAATAACACAACGACCCCAAGGGGTGAAATCAGCGTCGACTCCTCCAAGGAGGAGAGGCGAACACTTAGCAAAATTATAAGGAATTTTCTAAGACAAAAACCCCAAGAGGTGAAATCAGCGTCGACTCCTCCAAGGAGGAGAGGCGAATACTTAGCAAAATTCTAAGGAATTTTCTAAGACAAAAACCCCAAGGGGTGAAATCAGCGCCAACTCCTCCAAGGAGGAGAGGCGAACACTCAGAAAAATTCCAGGGAATTTTCTGAAGACAAACGACCCCAAGGGGTAAAATCAACAACAACTCCTTCAAGAGGGAGAGGCGAATACATAATAATAATGAGCAAGGTATGAAATCTACTGTCTTTTTATAAAACACAAATAAAATAAGAAAAGGTTCAAACCAATGTCATATAAGTTACAGACAACAATAAAAAAAAATCTTCAGGCCTCGCCGCCAACCGCCGAGTCATCACCAGGCGGGGAGGAGTTGGCGTCGCCAGCAGGAGGATAAGCATCATAAAGAAAGCTCTAATCCCACTCAAGATGCTCTTGTTTTGTCAGATCGACGATCTGTTGACCAGCGGATTAAAAATCCTTGGTGCGAATGTCGATAAGCTCCGAAAAAGCCTTGAACTCCTCAATAATCTCTGCACGCTTGGCATCAAATGTTGCTGCAGCCTCGGCTTCGGCTTCCTTCTTCCCCTCAGCTCTTCCCTCAGCAAAACATCTCTTCACCGCCTCAGTTGCTTCTGCCAACTTCGTCTCAGATATATCTGCCCGCTTTGTAAGGTCCTCAACCGAGGCGGTTAGCCTAGCCAGTTCACCTTCCAAACTCTTCAGTTGGGCCACGGCCACATCTCTTTCCTCGGCGGTGTTCGCACACTGAGTCTTAGCATCATCGAGAAGAGAGTTAAGCTTGGCCTTTATGCTGTCCATCTCTTTATCACGCTCCTCAACCTTAACTAGGTCGAGAAGGTTGAGAATGGCGAGGATTAGGCCCTAAAAAATTGGAGGTCAGAAAATAAAAATACAAAGCGGCGAAACCAGCAAAAATAAAAGGCAACTCAATCAAGTCTTACGTGAATTTGGAAAGAGATATGCTTCCGCTAACGATCAACCAAAGAAGATTGAGTGGCAGCAACCCAGTGCGGCTCGAAAAAGACTCATATAGAGCCTGGAAGACAATGGAGAAGCGAGGGGAAAGTTTCAGCATCGCCCCAATCTCGGCGTCAGAGACATCTGGGACTTGGAAATTGGGATCCATAATTTTTGCCCCCGGGATAAGCACGTGTTCCCTCGGTGCCGGAGGAATGTTTACATCAGGAATGGGGACCATCGGCGTCCAAGTTTCTACCACCGGCGTCTTCTCTTTGCGCCTCTTTTTTAGCGCAGGATCCACCTCCGACGCCGAGGGGACCTTTGTGGCTTTCCTTTTCCTCGGCGCCTGAGAAGAAAAGCTAGCTTTCTCCTTTCCCCTAGAAGGAAGTTGTTGGCTCGGCGGGGGCTGCTGGCTTGGCTCAGATGGCTGACTGCCAGGAAGCTGGATCCTCAAAGATGCCATTTCTACAGAAATGACGAGACAAAAATATAGTCGACGCTTGGATAAACAAAATGCCATTATAAGAAAGGCATCGGGAACAGGGGTTTACCTTCGTCACTTAAATGAAAGTATTCACGGACAGCGTCGAGGTCAGTAGGGTCTGGGAGATCGAGAATTAACCCAGCACTTTGAAGATTGGCCTGGGTCAGGAGGTGTCAATATGGCGAACCTCGGACGGGAACGAGAAGGCATTTTCAATCCTCACCAAATTGTTTCCAGAAAACTTCGGCCGGTCCTGACTGACTGTAAGATAAAAAGACTATCAGCGTAAGAAGGAAGAAGCGAAGTAAGGTAAAAGAAAGGGAATCAAAGTTTTACCCATATTCCCAAACAATGCCTGCACCTTCCTTCGGCGGGGCAAGCGGTCGTCGGGATGAAAATTAAAGGGTCTGCGTATTATAAAAAACATGGGTTTCCACCCATGTGACGACGAGGGAATGCCCAGTATTAACTTGTCAAATCTGGGCTGAGATCTCCCGTGCCCACTCAGGAAATACCACCCCTCGCACTTGGCGACATGACACAATCTGTACATAAATCTAAACTTATCCAGAGGAAGATCCATGTCAAACTGCTGGTTCCACAAAATCCAGGCACCAGCAAAGCAGTATCAGAAATTTGGTGCCAATTGGGCAGGGAAAATGCCATAAAAGTGGCAATAATCTTTTACAAAGGGATGAACCAGAAGGGTCATCCCCGCGGTAACGGCGTTGGTATAGACTAGGAGGTATCCGGTCGGAGGCATACTTGTCCTAAAATGCATGTTTAGGAGGAGGTATTCAAACCACCTCCCGTCAATGCATCCTTCCTTCACCGCCCGGATGATGTCCTTATTCCGGACTCTCGACGCCACAATGTCGGTTGTGAAGAAAGGCCTATCCGGGTCACCACTCGTGGCAGCCAGGGGGGCATCCACCAGCGAGGCAGCCACTCCGCTTACACTGCCCCCCGTAAACGGAATTCGGTCAACCACTTCATCTAACATTCGCTCTACACTACCAAACTGTCACGCCCCCCAAACGGGGTGGGTGACGTTGAACTCGATTTGAGATTAATAAAGCAGATTCCCAACCGGGTCCCACACTTAACTGCATAAAAATATAAATAAACGACATAATCCAGGAGCCTCTGACACACAGGGCTCCACCCCACAGGACATACAGTATCGTACATACATGCACATGTAAATAATCAATTACAATAGACATCATCCACAGTCTAGTAAATCCAATATTAAATAGGTTTACATAATTTCTCAAATTCCTTACATTTGTTCAAAAGGATAAACTCAATCCTCACTTGATCCACTTGATCCAACAGTAGCAACTCCAGCTACCCTGCACCGCTCCTCGAGTCTCCTGGGAGGGGGTTAACATTTAAAATATAAAACGTGAGCGAAAGGCCCAGTAGGATATAATTTGAAATATTTAAAATAAATGAGCGCATGAATGAATAATTGAATACATAAATAAAATAAGACATTCAGTCCCGACAGAACAGCCGGAACCTCACATCTTTTTTCTCAAAGGAAATATAAC
>NW_010367112.1:70435-110248 GCF_000414095.1 Morus notabilis | reverse complement strand
GCAAATCCAGTCCCAAATCCAAATATTTCAAAGGGAAACCACTAGATCCGGGTTCTAGGTACTAAAACAAGTCCAAAGAACCCAAGATCTCCAATTTCTACTCTAGTTTTACTCAAAATCATCAAAATCCGTTTTGAACCAAAAATAAGTTTTGAAATCCGAAAGACATAGATTCAAGAGAGGTTCTTTCAGTAATCTTACCTCGAATCCTTCTCTTGACGTTGAAAACTCTTTGAAATCATTCTTGGTTCGAATCCGGTTTTGATTTGAGACACAAATGGGAGAGAGAGAGGGAGAGAGAGAGCACAGAAGTGAGAGAGAAAGAGAGAGAGAGAGAGAGAGAGAAACGCACGGGAAAGAAAAAGAAAAGGAAAGAAAAGAAAGGAAAAAGAAAAAAGAAAAGGAAAGAAAAGAAAAGAAAAATAAAAGAAAATGACATGTGTAAAATATAACAGTCCAGAAATGCGCCCATACACACTTCTGGATTAAATAAATTACTGTGAATAATTTAAATACCTTAGAATTATTTAAACTCAATTAATTAAATCAGATTAGGCACACTAATAATCTCAATTACCTTAATTAATCTCAATTAATTCTTCAGGGTGTTACACAAACTCGCTACCAAAATCGTCGACTGGTCCATACATGGCCTCGGCGTCTTCTACTTCCCTCAGCAAGGAGTTGACGCCTGAAGAAGAAGAAGACCATGAAATCTCCACCACAGAAGGGGAGTCTGGACGGACGATGGAGGGATCCTCTCGACGGGGGGAGTTTTGGATCATTGTTCTGGTAATTAAAAAGACAAGGAACTGAGTTAAAACCCTAACGTCGAGAGGAAGAAGAAAAAGGCGGCCATTCTAAACGACGACTGCTTAAACGCCTCAACATGGCGTCGACCATTCATGTAAGAATGATAACAGTGACTATTCATGGTAAGCCCAAGTTCACCAGAACTCAGGAACTAGAAGCGCACAAGACAAACCACAAAGCCAGAAAAAAGGAACTATCCTATACGGACAAATAAAACGAAGTAAGTCTCTCTGACCTCTACATTTTGCATATTGACACATGCATGTGATTCAATGGGAAAAACCCGTACGAAACAATACAAGCAGAGGATGGTGAGGCTTACCGGTAAGAAGAATTCTGGGCAAAGTCTGGGACTAAAGCAGCTTCGTAACACGCCAAGCAACACAAGGAATGCGCGTCAGGGTTTCACGAGAAGGATTCTGGCAGAGCAAATGGCAGTCCAATGAAAACGAAATATGTTTGTGTTTTAGAAAAATAGTCTCGGTTCAGAAAGGTATTTAAGGGGAAGAATATCCTTGCCCTCTGACCGTCGGATGAAATTCATAGAATCCAACGGCTAGGGAATCCCGCCCAGATCTGACGATGATAAATGAAGGCGGGAAAATGAAGGGGCGCGATCCAAAGGCTCACATACGTCCTTTCAAAATAAGGCCTTACGTCAGCATAGGGAAGTGACCAACGCGACGGTTGCGTTCCTCAAGAAAATCTGAAGCATCCAGACCATCATTGCGGATGAAGGCTCGGGACCGGTTTCCCACACCCGAAGCACGGAAGGACGACCGAACCTAAGCTCGAGGCTGTCTAAAAGAAACCCTCGACCTGGGGGGTTGCTGTTATGGGGGAAAATATGGAGGACACGTGGAGGGAGGACCATATGACACGTGGCCTAAACCTCTCCTCGCAAAGTAACAACCCTCGACGTCTAGGACTCCCTTCCATTCCGTCGTTAAGAGCCCGAGTAAGAAGCCCAACTTAGGGCGTCGATTTCATCTGGCGTCGACAGGTCATACCGTTGACTTTACAACATAGAAATCCCCCGTCATAAAATCCACCACCAAGAAGAACAATTGGGCTAAACAACACTGGTGACGAGGGGAATGCTCCTTGGGGGAAAGCCTGACGTGGCACGTTGCGTACAGTAATGAGGGATGTCTGCAATATAGGCATTAAATGCAAACCCTTAAACCGCCCCTACAGGGGACATAAAAGGGTTACAACTGTGCACAGAGCCGTAATGGGAGACTAATTGGCTGAGTGAACAGTGCGTAAAAAGTGATTAGTGGGCTACGGGCTAGGCGGAAGCTCGGCTATAAAAGGAGAGAAACCTCATATAGAAGGGAGGTTGATCTTTCCTGAGAAAAAAGAACGAGAGAGCAATTTGCAAATTGTAACAATCTCAAAAGGAATAAAAAACCACAGTGGATGTAGCTCTTCATTTTATAAGAGTGAACCGCTATAAATCTTGTGTGTTTTTCTACTTTAAGTATTTTTTCTTATATTGCTCACTACACAAAAAATACCACAAGCACTTTACTGCCTATATTAAGTGTACAGTCAATATTAAGCCAGTAATCTAACGGGATACCTAGAGGTAAACCGGCCTGTTTTTGTTGACGAAAATTCACCGTCAATAGTATTTTTTATTAAAAAATGGGGTTTTTTTAGAGGATAATAGTATATTTACTTACGTGTAATCAGAATGATCATAATTTGAAATAGATAAAATTTAGAGTGGAAAATTAGAGTCAGAATAAGTTATTCATGGCCTTTTTGTTTCATTGGTTCGACTGAGTTCAGTTCAGTTCAAACTGTAAATCAAGTTTAAAATTGTGTTTGGTAAACACACAGTTTGAATTATATTTCTCGTTTAAACTGAGTTAAACTATCCAACTTAGAGTTTAACTCTACCGTCCACTTTAATAGTTAAAACCATTTTTAAATAGTAAAAGATGTTCTTTCTCTCTACGTTTTACACCTATTCCGTGTTTAAATTTAAACTTTAACTGCACATCTAAATATTAATTCAGATTACAGTTTAAACCATACAGTTCAGATTTTTATGTTCATATAAAAAAGTTCAAATCATCACAATTCGAACTAACGAATTAAACGATGGTAAGTTATTGGTCTCGTTCAGTTCGCCGATTCGAGTTAAGATGTAACTTTATGTGATAATTTTTAACTGTAGTAAAAAAAATTAAATGTACGTTTTTATAAAAAAATTTAACTATAATAAAATTATAATTAAAAATTTAAATAAGTGAAATAAATAAGACCATAAATTTCTCGTAAAATAATAATATACATATTTTTTATAGCGCATAAATCCTTTTTTTCCGTAAACAAAAAGCCATGGAGTAAGGTAGGAGAGAGGCCACGGTAGACAATATGCCAGCTGACAGGAGATCTCGCACTTGTCCACGAAGAAGCCCAAATAGAAGTTATTTATATTTATTACTTGCACCCTCTAATTTCTAAAGGGCCATGTGCAGTAACACATGTTTTTTACTTTCTTCGTAATCTTTGTTTTTAATGAGGGCCGTTCAGTTCGCTAATTCGAGTTTTTAATTCGAGTTGAGATGTGATGTTGTGTGAGAACTTTTTACTGTAGTAAAAAAGTTAGATGTGACTGTTTTTTATAACTTTTTACTGTAACTAAACTCGAATCAACGAAAAGAACGGGGCCTGAATTGTCATATTTTTCATTAGGTGAGACCTGGTGACACATGAATATAATATTCTAATTGTATGAAAAAGAAGTCTCTAAATCTAGGCCATCTTCGTTTCACTTTTATTACAATAAATTTTTTTTAGAAATAATCACATTTAATTTTTATTACAATAAAAAATTTTCGTATAAAATCACATATCAACTCGAATTAGTGAACTAAACAAATTTTTATATTTCCAGACCAATAATGGTTCAAATCGTTAAACTTCAAATTAAAAATCATAGGATCTGCTTGTCGCCTCAGGGGGTGTTGTGTGGTGGAGGCCCCAGAAGTGGGTGTCACGGACTCATGGGGAACAATTGTTGAGGCCATGGCAATGGGAGCTCGCAAGGGCAGTGTGACGTAGCAGATAGGACTAGGCCTCGTTCGTTTCGCTGATTCGAGTTGAGATGTGATTTTATGTGAGAGCTTTTTACTGTAGCAAAAAAGTTAGATGTGACTGTTTATGAGAGCTTTTTACTATAACAAAACTCGAATTCTAAACTCGAATCATCGAAACGAATGAGGCCTAAAGATAGAATAGAGAAGAAAGATATAGTGCATGTTTAGTTCGTTGATTCGAGTTAAGATGTGACTTTATGTGAAAGTTTTTTTATTATAGTAAAAAAGTTAGACGTGACTGTTTCTGAGAGCTTTTTACTGTAGCAAAACTCGAATTCTAAACTCAAATCGGTGAAATGAACGGGGCCATAATTTAGAGAAGTGATAGAATGAAAAAGAGAAATAGAATAATAGAACCAAAAGGAAATAGAAGGATAATAATTCAACAGGTAAAAAATCAATAATAATATCAAAGTCCACTAAGGTGCCTTGTTCATTTTAAAACTCAAGTTTTATTATAACAGTCTTTTTTTAACAAAAATTTAAATTTATTTTTTTGTTACAGTGTTTTTCTATCACATACACAACTCAAGTTATAATTTGAGTTGTAAAATAAACATAAGTATATCCTAATATAAACTATAAAAATTTAAATAAATAATCTAATATTGACAGCATGTATCATTTTTTTTAGTTTAAAAAACTCGACTCCGATAAGTTTTAAATTATAAATAATCACAAAGCACCAATATGAAGCACATTAAGCACTTTCATCTTAGCTTTTGATTCTGATAATAGTAGGCACATGAGCTGTTATATGAGTAGAACTATCAATGCTGTAGAGAATACAAATGGCTTGTTCGACAGCCCCTAAAAACTTAAAAAAAGGCAACTCGAGTGATGAAGTTGGGTGAAGTTGGCGTTCGCCATTAGCTCACTCGAACCCACACTCAAAAATTTATTCGAGTCAACCACTCATTCTCGAGTTTACCTCCCACCATCAATTCGAGTTAACTTCACGGCTCCGCTACAGTGCTTATTCCTTCCCCTACACCTATAGTCGCGATTCCTGACCCCATGCTTTAGATTAATCAAAACAACGCCAAGACATATACAAATGTGAAACAAAATCAGATTAATCAGATCAACTAAAAAAAATCATCGAAAAAATCAAAATCAAGTCCAAGAACCCAAACAAATTAAAATCCACGATTTGGGGCGGGCAGGGTCGCAATGGCGGCAAAGAGATTTTGTTAGAGTTGCGCGGGTAGGGTCGGGATTGCAGCGGGGTTGGGTTTGGGGCAAGCAGGATCGCCGTGACTGGACTAACCGAAGATAGAAGAGAGAGAGAGAGTTATTCGAGAGAGAAAGAGATAAGAAAGAAAGCGAGTTGGTTGAGATAGGGAAGAGGACAGGGGATGGACTTGCCGGACCTGGGCTCGCCGGAGAGAGAATAGAGAGAGAGCGAGTTGGTTGAGAAAGGAAAGAGGTCGGTAGTGTTTGAGAGAGTTGTTTATTTTATGTTTTTATTTTAGTTTGTTAAACTTTTATGTTCCGGAAGTCATGCCATTTTTTTTAATTTTTTAAATTAAATAAATTCAAATAAGAAATATATACCATTTTCTCTTTTCACTATTCACAATTCAAGTCTTATTATACACATAAATACAAATTTAAAAAGATTCTTATCTCAAATCATAACTCAAATGTACACAACTAAACACAAACTCAAGTTACAGTTTTATCTTAAGTTATAACTCAAATTCAACTCAAGAACTATACTCAAATCACACTCCAAAAGAACACACCCAAAGAAACCCCGTTCATTTTACCAATTTGAGTTTAGAATTCGAGTTTTGTTATAGTAAAAAATTTTCAGAAACAATCACATCTAATTTTTTTATTACAATAAAAAATTTTCATATAAAGTAACATCTCAACTCAAATTAACAAACTTAACGGATCCGCATGAGCCTTGGAATCACCACAGTAGGCAAATATTTTAAAAAAGTTTCCATGGTAAAAAGATGCCGAGGGAAGGTTTAATAGTTAGGGTTCTAAATGAGTTTGAAAAACAAAATAAAATAAAAGGAGGTTAAAATTAAATTAACATCATATGAATAGGTGGGATTATTTTTAGTATTTTTTTACTTTGATTTTAATAGGTTTCTTAATGTTTATAATTACCCTAAAAAGAATAATCATGTGCAGTGATCGTCAAAAAATTAAAGGATTTGACTAATTGAAGGGCCATTGCAACTAAACACTTCATTTAAAGAGCTTTTGGGCACGAAATGAGATCATCTTGAACTAAGTCATGCATAACAAGACGTGGTGACTCAGTATGTGGCTCATGTTTTGAGCAGGGTGGATCAGCATGACAAGACAAGAACAATATTTAAGCACGACTCGACCTTTGAGCACGATGAAGCTAGCACATTCGCCATTATTCAAGTAAGAAAATAATTATTATTTACTTTCACATTAACATTTATAAGATTTCGTAGTGTTGAAAAGATAAATATAATTATATATAAATACATATATACATGTCCATTTATTTTTATTTCATTTTGAACTATTTGTTTTTAGTTAATTTGAAACGTTTGGTTCATGAATTAGAACCATGTGATTAGAATTATTTTCGATTTACGTGTATTTTTTGTGAGATAAAATACTGTAGCGAATCACGAACCATGATTCGAACCAGATGACGAATCTCCCAACCAAACAATCTCATTGTTTCATAATAAATCAAAATTGTCAACATTCACAAAAGTCTATAAAAAAATGGACTCAAATGCTCGATAGGATTGTTATGTCAATTCTCATGAACAATACAGGGGTAAGTACAAACAATCATGCCGCTTTTAATCAAATCTAAATTTTTTAATGTTGCCTCAGAGAGCACGATAAAAACTTTAATGAGTTGAATTTGTCACGAAATTGAGCCAACATAACATGGTATGTTTGGCATCTCTACATGCTCGAAAATTTATTATTATTTTTTTTAAGATGCTCTAAAAGTGTAATCGAGCTAAAATTCATTTTTGCTCATTTCCTTCATATCTTCTATATTTTGTTTATATAAAAATGTGATGTGGCAATCAAAATTTCTATCTTATCTTTCAGTTTTAATCAATTTTTGAGGAATACAAAAAAATTACACTTCTCTTTTCCTGGCTTTCTCTCTCTCTCTCTCTCTCTTTTTTCTCTAACGCTTATTTAACTCCTCTATTCACGTTTGTCACCGGCCACAATAGCCCTCTATCATTGCATTGCTCACATCCATTGATTGCCATAACACCCTGAATCGCTGACCGTCTCAATGCCATTACTGCTTACAAATGAGGCTGAGTTTCACATTCAAGTGAGTGGTTTTTTTTTTCTCTTTTTTTTTTCTTGTATGAAATCTGTTGAGATGTGAGTGGTTTTTTTTTCAAATTTATTATTTTTTTAGTCATTTTCTATTTGCCTCGAAGATATCACTCTAATAATTTTTCGTTTATTTGTGCCTCTGTTTGTACTTTGTCTTTTCAACAATAATTTTTTTCTTTGGTACATTTTGGGAAAATTCTAGAGGTTAATTTTAATTTTGATCTTGAGAAATACTCGTTATTTTATTTTGTCTCGTAAACTTTTGAGTGTCACGTTAATGACCCCTAGGTCAAATATGAAATAAATCTTTAATTAATTTTACAAAATCAACCTCATTCAATGTATCACATGCACTTTACATGCTCAATCCGTCCATTTTGTTTAACCGTATTGTCAAGAAGCGACTAAAAGTGCAACATTTGTAAAACCCAGGAATCATTGTGTGACATCTGAAAATTTAGACATAAAACGAGACAAAAATTACAGTCAAAATTAAAACTAACCTAAATTTTGTTCATATAGTGAATAAATGGTTTTTCCTTCAAATGTAGTTTTTTAGTCTTTGTGGTAGTTTATTCGACGCACTTTGGGCTTGTTCTTTTAGAGTAAAACTCAAAAAAAATTTGAACTCAAGTTATAACTTTATTCAAATTCATGTTCATTTATAAAATTTGAGTTTGAACTTGAGTTTGAACTCGAGTTTTAACTTGCGTTTGGGGCTAAAATCAGAGTTCAAGTTTCTCTTTTAACTCAAGTTCTTAAACTCAAACTCAAATTAATGAAGTATTTTTTCTATTATTAAAAACGCGATAACTTTTTCGTTTTAATTCCGATTGAGATAATTTTTCTTTCTATGCGTTCACAACGAAGAGACGAATAAAACCCTATCTATATACCTTATTAAAATTTTCATCATCATTGAGTTTTTATTAAAATACTATATAAATACAAATTTAAGTTTTGACCCATTCCAACACAAATTTAAAAAAATTTTCAATCCAAATCATAACTCAAATGTGCACATTCAAACACAAATTCAAATTACAATTTCAGCTCAAATTATAACTTAAATTCAACTCAAAATCTACACTCAAATCACAATAATTTAAAAATGCAACCAAACAAACCATGTCAAATGTAAACCTCAATTTTTGATCTTGACGATATTAGGCTTCGTTCATTTTACCGATTCGAGTTTTCAATTTTAAGTTTTAACAGTAAAAAGCTCTAAGAAAATGTCATATCTAATTTTTTCTCCTACAGTGAAAATCTCTCAGAAAATGTCATATTTCAGCTCGAATTGAAAACTCAAATCGGTGTAGTGAACGAGGTCTACACGCTTTCACCGGGCATCTTATGGCCCCATTTCTGTCTCCATCCGATAAAAATATGCCACGTCACTCTAAAAAGCCAGGTCAATTAAAATTTTGTACATGTCAGCAACAACACCACACTACCAAAATCCCTAGAGGTGAACGATTCTTCTTCTTCCCTAATCTCCGTCGTCTTTCTTTCTCACCTCTTGCGCCGCCGCCGCCGCCTCCCAACGACAGGCACCACCTCATGCCCCATTCCGGCCAACTTCCGTCGTCGCTTCCTCCACTCGCACTCGTTCACCTCAAAGGTGCTCCTCCTGCTCATCCTCGCCGCAATCAATTGGCCTCGCCCCGCTCCGACAACCTCTTCCCACTCCGCCGCCGGCGTTGCCCACTCATCCTCTGACTGCCTCAAGCTTGTCCACAGTTAGGAGAAAGGTTACGAGTTAGGGTTTTTCGCAATTGTTTTTAAGATTTATCATTTCACGGTTAAAGTTCACTTTTTTTTTTTTTTTTCCAATTGAGATGTCGAATTTGATTTGTTAAGCTGAGAAATCAATAGCTAGAGAGTAATGAGAAAAATCGACACCGTGAATTGAATTTACTAGATCGTAGTACTTGATCGGAAATCTGAGTGAAATCATCGGGTTTTGGGATTATTTTATATCTGGATGTTGATTTTCGTAGGTCAGATTTCGCAGTCTTTCTCAACGGCCGAGATTAGGGGCTTACCAGTCTCATTATTTATCTCTTCTCTCGAGTTCAATGGCATTTACACGGTTAAGTAGTATCATCCTCGTCTCAGCAATATTCAGGTTAATCCTGATCTTATATGGAGAATGGCAAGACACCCACATGGAGGTTAGATACACAGACGTTGATTACCTCGTATTCTCCGACGCCGCTTCTCTAATGGCTTCCGGGAAGTCTCCCTTTCAGAGATCCACATATAGGTACTCGCCTTTGCTTGCATTTTTACTCATGCCCAATACGTTTATTCATCGCTCGTGGGGCAAATTCCTCTTCTCAGCTTCAGGTACCGTGGAAAATGCAATATATATATATATATATATAAATTTTTTTTTTTCTATGAGTTAAAAAAGGATAAAAATTTATTTTCTCATGTCTTTTTTTTTTGGGAAAAACTTGCAGATTTACTTGTGAGCTTCTTCATAAATGCCATTTTGAAGCTTCGAGGGGTTCCTGAAAACTTGTGTGTTTTTTCTGTGATATGTTGGCTCTTCAATCCCTTCACCTTTACAATTGGGACACGAGGGAACTGCGAGCCAATTGTTTGTGCCACGGTTCTTTGGATCCTCTTATGCCTCATGAACGGTGTGAGTTTTGCTCTTATTGCTCTGAATCTGTCTTTTTTCATTAGCTTCTACTTTTAATGCATTTTCTTGTACTAATGATAACCTTTCCTTCTAATTTAGCACGTGATTATTCCAGAAGAGTTAGCGTAGAAATCATATTACCTTTGAGATTTCCTTGTAGTGATGAGCTATAAAATAGTGAAGGTTCTCAAGTCTGTATTTAGTCATTTACTAGTGAATTATGCATCTCTTATAGCCGATATCGGAGAATCATCGAATGATATCTTGTGATCTAAAAAGAAATGTATTTTGATGTTTAAGTAAAATTTTCATGTAGTTAGTATGCAGTTCTTTGTAGTATTTCTTGAAAATAGTTTGCTTTCTTATTATATCATCTCCTTCATGTTGCATTGTTTGTGGGCATTAGCAAGTTCTTTAAATAGCACAGATTTCAGTAGTGGCTGTTACATGCCTTTCACCAACGTGCATCTGACTTCATATTATTGTCATTCCTTTTGCAACAGGACGTGTTTTACAAGCTGCATTTTGGTATGGGCTCATTGTCCACTTTAGAATCTACCCTGTTATATACTCACTTCCCATTCTTTTGATTCTTGATCCGCAAGTTTTCCAATCTGGTTGTCGGCCTGCTCTTCAAAAATGGAGTCGTACTGAACAACAAAGTTCATCTCAGGGATGTTGGATTACAAGAATTGCTCGTATGTTCCATCCACGGTTCCTTATGAGATGTGTACTAACAAGGGAGAGAATACTTTTTGGCTTAATTTCAGGAGCCGTGTTCTTGTTTTGCACTGCCCTTTTCTTTTGTTTATATGGGTGGGATTTCCTGCATGAGGCTCTGCTTTATCATCTCACCCGTACAGACCCGAGGCATAACTTTTCTGTTTATTTTTACCACATATACCTCCAATACGAGCGCAAACTCTTGGTAGTGGAGAAGCTCATCTCATTTTTGCCTCAATTTATAGTTCAGCTTGTTCTGATTTTGAGTTTTGCACAAGACCTTCCGTTCTGCTTCTTTGTGCAGACAGTGGCATTTGTGGCGTTCAACAAGGTTGGTCTAATCATCACTGATAATCCTTTTTTTTTTTTTTTTTAAATCTTTATCAAATGGCTTCAACGGATGGTTTGGATAAATCAAAACTTGAAAGATTTCCCAATTTTGACTGGACTTAACCTTGTATTGGGCATGTGGGTATTTGGAATAACATAGTTGATCAATGACAGGTGGTTACTGCACAATACTTTGTGTGGTTTTTTTGTCTTTTGCCTCTGGTGCTTCCTTGGAGCAATTTGAAACTCAATTGGAAAGGCCTATTGTGCATAATATTTTGGGTAGGTGCTCAACTTCACTGGTTGATGTGGGGCTATTTGCTCGAGTTCAAGGGAAAGAATGTCTTTCTTCAGCTATGGATGGCCAGCATCTTATTCCTAGCCGCAAATACATATCTTCTCATTTCAGTCATTCGCAACCACAGGTACTCTCCGGTTTTCACTTGCTTGGGAACCACTAATGATGACTCAAGGAAATTAAAATGAGGAATATGAGCAGATTTATTTGAAACACAGGATTTCAGTTTCTCAGGAGCTCTAGTGGTTAAATGAAAGTAGGTACATGTTTTGCTGGTTTTGATTTCTGTTGGTTTCGATAACTTGCAACAAGTTTGCACTATCTTTTGTTGCTCTAGTAATCCAGAAATTGATGCCAACTCTCTATAACAGACGTTTTGCACGACCATGTGGGATGAATACTAATTGCTTTTGGAAGATAAAAAATTTCTCCTTGGTTTCTCATTGTGCATTGTTTATTATTATACCTTAAAAAAAAAAATAAAAGAAAAGACTGTCAGTTCCTTGATCCTAAAAAGCTCGCTACTCATCTCTGTATACCTGAATGATTTAGATTTACTCTTATTATATTTTCTCCTGTGAACGTAATAACTTACCACTAGGTTTAACGGATAGATTGACTATTATTTAGAGTTTCATAGTTTTAACTTTTATCTTCTTCATTAAGGCAATGTTCTGTTCGTCTTTTTTCTCTAGAGGATACCTTATCCTCTCTACCTGTAATTGATTTTCATCAATAAAGGTGTTTTTCTTATATATAAATAATATTATACAATATAAACTCCACCCATTGATTCCCATACACGTAAGAGCTGGAATTAAAGTGCAGCTAGTTAAAGATAGTGAGACTTTTTAGCCTCGAGTTCAAGGGTCCATGATTGATCCCTGCTTGATTAAACTTAAAAATTTGTAAAAAGAAAAAAAAAAAAACAAAACAAAAAAGAGTTATCTCTGATTGTGAAACTCAAACAGGAAACACACTCGAGAAAATTGTGATATATCACTTGTTGACATAAGTTGCAATACACTATTAAACTCTACCGTACATACTAGACATAGCTCAAGAAGTTGTGGAATATAAGAGACAAGGTGTCATTTTAGGTTAATATCTGGTTTTCAACTAAGATGGTTTTAGTTGCAATGTATTTTTAATCATAGATTGGATTTGAGATGACCTAAGTTTTCTTGAGGAGTAGAGGGTCTAAGACAGTGTGGATTGCGTGCAGAAGAAGCGCCATATATATTATGAGTGCAATGAATCCAGCAATTAGAGCTCCTTTTACTTGGCCACAATACCTTGGGACTTGGCCACAAATGGGAAGCCAACCTGCATAGGTGTTTCCTTTCTTTCCCACATAAGCAATAGCCAAAGCCGCCGAAATGCTTGAGTTCAGCAACATGGTGAAAACCTGATCATCCAAATAAATAGAACCCAATCTTGGCATGTTAAGTCTTGTATCATCATTAACTTTTATTTAGGTTCATTAACAACCTTAATGAAGTTATTAGGGGGAAAATAATATTAATAAATTGTCGAGCGATTATCTCATCATGCAAGTAAGAGTGAAATCTCTAGTTGTTCCTTTTTGTCACAACTCACAAGAAATTGAGAAGTATTAGCGGAACGGATATGAAGATTAGGCTAGCCAACCTGCTCTACTACCATTTTAAGGAATCATTCATTTGGGGGGGACCATTAGTCAAGCAAAAGAAAAAAAAAAACACTGATCATACGAATTGAATATAATAAGTCTTCATTTGCTATACCAAAATACTTGTTGCAACTTCCCTAAAAAAATTGTTGTTACCATGCATGTAATGAATTTCTTTTGACAAGTACAATATAATTATGAATTATTCTCACCGGTGGCGTTTTGAATTTTGGGGTCATTCCAAGTTTGACCTTTGAACTTTAAAAACTCGACTATGCTTTTAGAATGTTGAATTAGTTAGAATTTCTATTAAAAACAAGGAAAAAAAGTAGGTAGTACGATCACATGGTGTTTTTGTTAAAACTTCTGTTAAAATCAAACGAAAAAGACCACATGATCGCATTTAAGTTAAATGATTTAACCCCCTCCTTTTGCGTTCATTCTTCACTACAATTCTAAAAAGAGGGTTAACTGGACTAATTCAAAATTTCAGGAGGTAAAGTGAGAATTTCTAAAGTTCGGGTAATAAATTGAAAACGTTGTAAAATTGAAGAGGTATCATTGAGATAAACTCTATAATTTTTTATTAATATCTCGCTGCTCGTCTCTCCGTCACTCTATACATTTCATGTCAAATTAATTTCAAGAAAATACAAAAATATATCTTTTTCTTTAGTATGCAATTGCGCTACATCGGAAATGTGAGCAATAGAACATTAAAAAGAAAAAAGAAAAAAGAAACGGGAGGCAGTCTGAAGTTACCAAATCGAAAGCAACCACTAAACGCCAGAGCAAACTTTCTGAAGGAAGGAAAAGAACAAGGATTCCGTACACACTGACAATAGCATTTGCAATGACGAAGTACCTAGAGACCAAGTTCTTTAGCAACTGGAAGATCAATACATATAAACTAGATCATGCCAAAAAAAAAAAAAAAAAACGAGACACCGAAGGAGGCAATGCAAAAGAAGAGTCTACAACACATGGAAAACTTACTTGAAAGCTGGTGTTTGAGAGTACTTGGCTTCAAAAGAGATAGTAAATAAGCTAGCCTTCTCGTGGCTCGTAGCCATGACAACCGCGGCAGAAAGGGTGGCGGCGAATGCCAGGAGCCTTACTAGGAGCAAAGCGAGCCTCTGGGTCTTGGCCATGGCTCCGGGATGGAAATCGGGTTATGAGACGAAATGTTGCTGCTGTTAAATTTTTGTAGATGGTAGTGTGACAAAGTGAGGATAATTGGGAAGCTAGTGTTGGTGATGATTGGTAAACACTTTGACACTAAAAAAGCAGGTACGTTAGGAGGGAAATTGTCGAGGATGTGATGGTGGAATTGTATATTTGTACATGTTTGTATGTTGAAACACTTTTGTTAGTTGGATTTCCCAACTGCCGCCACCACCGTTGGTGTCCAAGTTTTTCTACTTTTTCTGCTTTTAGAAATTGAGTAGCCATCTTTTTGTCAATCTTTCTTGATATAGGTAAGGGTTATCGTAAGTGTGACGTTTATAGTTCACTTTTTTCCTTTTCCCTAAATTTTAAAGGGGGTTAGCCTGATTTTAAACTCTGAATTAGCCGTTTGCAGGAGAGGTATATACATGATGTCATGATGGTTTGGATGTGGCCCATGAGCAAATTTTCTATAGAAACTAGTTAAAACTTAAAAGCACGTGCGCATTCAGTGGTTGTATTTATCTCTCTCTCTCTGTGTGTGTGTGTGTATAATATATATATATAAGTTTTCTTTCCTTGTATTACTATGTCGAACGAGTTTAATTTAGTAGTATATATAAAGACGGTGAGACCCTTTAAAAAGACTTGGTGGAATACATGTTTTGATTGTTGGATTAAGTTTTCAACAGTTAGATCTGTGCATATCCGTATTAAAAACTTATAGTGCGCCACACATAACTATTCCTTCTACAGATCTAACCGTTGAAAAAGTAATCTAACGATTAAAATAGAGTGTTCTACTGGTGAGTTTTTTAGGGAATCTCACCCTAGAGAGTTATATATTTATACATAAATAGTCTACACAAGAAAGATTTTAAGGGGGCAAATCAAATTATTGAATTCAAATCATCACCTGTCAAATTTCGATGTTTAGAACGGTGTTTGATCATACTTTTTCTTTATTTTGATATTTTATGTGTTATAATATGATTGGTCAGACACTAATTGAGACACTAAAAATTAGACAGGTGATTTGTAGGTATGCATACGAGAGGATGGTATTTGAGAGAATTATGAGATATGACAAAATAGATATATATTTGAGAAAATTATTTGGGTAGACAGTTAATAATAAATGTATTAATCACATTAAAATTATTGTTTTAGAGGACAACAAGAAACTTATTAGTAAGCCACGTTTAAATATATATTAAAAAAACAAAACAAAACAAATGAACTGTTGAATATTACATATGTTTATATAAGTCTAACATCTTTGAAGGTTTTTAAATCAAATAAAATTAACGGTAAGAAAAGTGTAACACTCATACTAGGTATGATATTGATCCAATGATTGAAATAAATGAGTAGTTGATCAAAATAATTTATGACAATTAATAAAATTAAATTCTTATCATATTTTTTATATTTGATGGATAACCATTCAAACTTGTCCATATATATATATATAATTACTATGAATACATTGTCATTTATTAACTTTATAAACGCTCCTAAACCATGCACCTTATTTTAGCGGGCTCCCTACTTTTGAAAAAAGCTCATTGTACTCAATGAACGTGATAAAGATGGCTATCAATGATTTTAATGAGCCGAAAAGACAAACGGATGATAAAGATGCCCAGAGAACGTTGGCTCATGGAAATACAGAATTTTGTACCTCAGATACAGTATTTTCTGTCAGCATTTAGGTTGATTTGATGATTGTATTGTCGCTGAATATTCCATCATGCTACAGAATCACAGAGTAGATAGAATTAATAAACCGTGCCAAGTTTATCCTACTAAATAGTAAATATGGCAACTTCACATTATTAAACGAAAATAACACTCGAGCATTTAGAATAACATGCATGTATGTGAAAATCCTTTATTCATCGTATTTTCTTTGTATTTCAAGAAAGCACTTGCCATGGTTTGGCATTGCAGGGTTAATATCCCTTAGCCGAAACCTTCCAAAAGTCCAATTTAGGAACTTTATTGAACTCTCAATAATCCAGTACCAGTGATTTCTGATTTTTTTTTTTTTTTTTATGGCGAAGAAATCCCCCAAAACGACATAGCTTCATTTTAAAAAATCATTTTGACCCATTAAGTTCTTTCAAAAATATAATATAATAGCTCCTCTTCTACTGAAAGCCTGAGAACTAATAAATAATGGCCCAGCAAGAGCAGCAAAATCCAATTTTCAGCACACTAATAAATTAACAAGCCTGGAACAAAATTACTGAGATAAACAACAGCAACGATATTGCTTTGATAGTTAAAAGAATGCTCATTATCCCAAACTTAGGCTTCACAATTAACTGGCAAATGAAAACACAGAATTAAGATCATTATAAACTATATTTCCTCAAAACATATGACCACTCAGTTATAAGAATGCATTGGGAAGGTTCATATGACCACTCAAAACATGCTAGTGTTATGATTCATATGCCAATTTTGTACTTATCATCCTGAGGTGAACATATAGCTATTACCACTATCTCCATGATGAGGGAAGAGAAAGAGGGTAAAATTTAGAGAAGAGGAGAGAGAAATAGAATAGGAATTAGGGATTTAGGAAGGAATTGAGAGAGAATTTGAGAGAGGGAAGAGGAAAAAGAACATGAGAGGAAGCAATCTGAGAAATGCAATTCAATATTCATACATAGTCTGACTTGATCATAACAATGTAGCCAATTTATAGGCTAATTACAAAAGCAAAACGGAAAACTAATAAAATGCATAAAATCATACACAAATAAGGAAAAATCAAATAAAATTTGATCCTAACTAAATCCGATTTATTTTCTATATTTTCCTTCTTCAAAGTCAATTTATCCTTAATCAAGAAGGTAGTTCAGCAAGAATATCCATCCATTTGGGACGAGGCCAGGCACAAGCCGTCGGTAACTTTCAAACAGTAGCCTGAATGGAGGTATTACAAATGCCAGGCCTTTAAGCAGAAGGGTCACTCTTGGAACCCAGCAATTCGGATCAAACACCATCATATCAACCACTCAAAGCATATCCTTTATGAAGGAAAGAAAGTACAAGGGCATGGTTGTTTTTACGGCCCGGCTTTGTTTCTAACTTCCGGAACGAAACAGCTTCCTCCATATCAACATTTTCCTGCCCATTTTCACCTTGAATTAAGAGTCTCTTTTCCTAGCTTTTTCTTCTATGAGAGAGCATCATTTCACAGGACGCCATTTAGAGGACGGTCGAATAAGAAATTAAGATTTAGGGTTGTTGGATTTTCCCTGCCATACGTTCATGCTAGAGCGTGCAATAAAAGTTCAAAACCAAATAAATGTAAAATAATTTTCTTCGAGCTTGAGCTCAAATAATGAATTGAATACTATGAGATTGCCAAGCACGTAGGAAGCATAACTATCTTAACTATAACTGCCTCCTACTACACATAAAGCTTTGCTTCGAATTCAAACAACAGGATATAACTACAAATAGGGAAGACCCAGAGATCGTTAGCGAACAGAATTGATGGAAAAAGTTGTTTGGTGGTTGTTACCCTTTTTGCCACCAAATGAACTAAGGCCCCGTTCATTTCGCCGATTCGAGTTTAGAATTTGAGTTTTGCTATAGTAAAAAGCTCTCAGAAACAGTCACATCTAACTTTTTTGCTACAGTAAAAAACTCTCACACAAAATCACATCTCAACTCAAATTATAAACTCGAATCAGCGAAGTGAACGGACCCTAAGTATCTTCCTATTGCCCTGGCACACGCCAGAGAATGTCTACTTCCTCCTTCAACACCACAAGGAAATAAACCAATTAGTACAGTGATGCAACCAGTAAAGGAAAAGGCAAGGGCAAAAGCAAAAGCATATTAGCAAATATCTTTTTCCAACGGCTAACTACCTCACCTTTTCATAAAAACAGTGTAGTCAACATTTAATTCTGAATTTAATAAATATTATCCTGCCGACCAGAAGCTGAAACCTTGTCCAGTATAAATGGTGTCAGTATATTTCACATCACGTAATTAACACATATAAAAGACAAAAAAGAAAAAAGAAAAAAAGAAAGAGCATATTTGTCTGAGTCTTTTCACCATTATAAAGATTAAACTGAAATGCCTCCTAATCTGGGTAAACGGAAACAATATTGTCATTTGCTCCTATAACTGCAATAGACCTTAGGTTGAGAGAAACAAGACACATCAATACACGTTAATGTTATAACAGTTGATTTCACCTATATAGTTACGAAATCAAAATCCAACAAATATATAAGAGAACCGGAAAAAAAATGCAAATAGCTAATCCTAAGGTCTTGGCCAAAACACAACATGTTTGCAGGAGTCAAGTTTACCTGTAAGGCAGGCAGCTCATTTAATCTCTTTCTCGTAACTTCTGTAATCAGGAACAGGCTGAAGGAGATTGGAGGCTTATCTTTCGAGTAACATATTTCATGACGCAGATCAATTACCAGCTATCACCACAAGAGCAAATTCCGTCCTGGAAATTGTGGAACCGGTTCATATCTCTAATTAAAATATCTCGCTTCACAATCTTAGATACAAACTTCATTGCAGCATGGCAATCAACGCATATACGTAGGTTTTTAATTATACGAATCTGGCTACCAGATGGTGTTCTAATCAGCCCAAACGCCAGAGCTAACCTTTCGCTATGCAGCCACAAGAGACGTTTCCTCTCACCATCCTCCACTTGACGCATAACCACGCTGCAATTAGGAACAAACCCTGCCCTCCTGGTTTTCATGTTCAACCATTCAAGCATCCCACTGATAAGTTTCATGTCAGGATGGGAAGTATCTCCCACAATGAAATAATGAACAATGCCCTGTGTCTCAATCCAACTAAGACCTGGTTCCTTCCTTACTCCTTTCTTTTTCATGCTTTTCCTAATAAAAGCCACATTGTTCCACCTCTTTGCGTTAGCATACAAGTTTGACAACAACACATGTGCGGCATCGTCTTGTGGCTCCATTTCAAGCACTCTCTGGGCAGACAATTTTCCGAGTTCAACATTGTTATGAATAACGCAAGCCCCAAGCAAAGCACGCCAGACCATAACGCTAGGCTCGAATGGCATTTCCTCAATCAATTTCACAGCCTTATTGAGGTGACCTAATCTCCCAAAAAGCCCAATCATGCAAGTGTAGTGTTCCATACATGGCTCAATTCCATAGTCTTGTATCATGGAATTAAAATAAGCTTGTCCTTGCTCCAATAGCCCTGCATTGCTACACGCCGATAGGACACCCACAAGGGTTAATTTGTTTGGTTTACACTTTGTTTTCTGCATCATTTCGAAAACTTTTAGAGCCTCCATACCTAATCCATGAATCGAATACCCTGAGATCATAGCATTCCATGTCACTTCATCTTGTTCCTTTAACTTGTCAAACACCAATCGGGCATATTTGATTAACCCACATTTGGCATACATATCTATCATAGCATTGCCAACTGCGATATCCTTATCATATGTTGTTTTTATTGTCAAGGAATGGATCTGAAGTCCTGGCTCCAAGGCCGATATACTAGCACAAGCACGGAGAGCACTAGAGTAGGTGACTTCTGTTGCCCACAATTGAAATCTAAGCATACTTGAAAACAAACTCAATGCCTTTTCCCCATCTCCCAACTGTGCGTACCCTACAATCATTGTGTTCCAAGTTACATCATTCTTTTCTGGTGATTGAACGAATAACTCCATGGAGTTCTCAATCTTTCCACATTTAGCATAAACATCCATTAGGGCATTTGAAACGAAAACATTCAAGTCAAGACCGACCTTGGTTACATGACAGTGGATTTGCTTCCCCAAAACCAAATTTTGCATGGTTGCACAAGCTTGCAGGACACTAGCACACGTAAATTGATTGGGGCAAACTAAAGCATTCCTCATCTGAAAGAACAAATCAAGAGCCTCCTCACACTGGTCCTTTTGAGCATACCGTGCGATCATGAAGCTCCAAGAAACCACGTCGCTTTTGGGCATTTCTTCAAATGCCCTGCGAGCATCCGCCGTGTTCCCGAACTTGGTGTATAAATCAAGCAATGCAAGACCAACAAACTGATCCTCCTTGTAATGTGATTTTATAACATTTGCATGAATACTCTTTCCTGCATTTAAGGACCCAAGACCAAGGCATGTCTTAAGCACAGAAGTAAAAGTAAAATTGTTGGGCTTGAACCCAACGATCCTCATCTCATGGAAGAGTTCCAATGCCTCCTCAAAACAATCATTCTCAGCATAACAAGCTACAATTCCGGTCCAAGAAACCATATCCTTAAAGACAATCCCTTTAAAAACATGTCTAGCAATATCAACACATCCACAAACAGTGTAAGCGTCAATAAGAGCAGACCCAACAAAGGCATCGGAATCATGCCCCAACTTGTAGATAAAACCATGGAGGCACCAACCTATCTCCGCCCATCCCATCCTCACAAGCAACTTCAAAGTCGAGGTAAACACAAACGTATTAAGCTCGTGACCTTCTCTATGCAGCCTAAGAAACAAGTCCAACGCTTCAGAAAAGCGTTGAGACTCTGAAAATCCTTGCAGTAAAGTAACAAACGAAATAGTGTTTCTCTGGGGCATTTCTTCGAACAGTTTGTTCGCATCAGAAATTGAACCCGACTTTACGTACACGTTGAGAAGAATGTTACTAGCAAACAAATCCAAACAATTACCTCTTTTCAAGATCTCACAGTGAAGTCGAAACCCTTCGGTGGAGTCTCTTTTTCGGACACACTCTTTAAGAATGGCAGCGTACGAGTGGGAATCGAAATCCGGCATTGGTGACTCGTCTGCATGGCTGGAGCATTGTTGGGTCAACTGGACAGCTAGGGAAGAGAAACCACGTTGCGAACGACTTATCCAAGAGTTGATTCGGCTGTGCACTGCCGGATTTGTATAAGGCAACGTTCTTTGACAAAACAATCGGATCATTCTTTCTTTCTTTCTTTCTTTTTCCTTTTTTTAAAAAAATAAATAAAATAAAATTTCCTTGGCAAATGCTGAATGAAAAATACGAGTACAAATATTTTCCTCTACGACATCATTTTTTTACTCCGGATTGACGATGGACATTTGACAACTATGAGCCTCATCTTACAGAAAAGTGTGGGCCATAAAAATGAAACAAATTTGTTCATAGACCTCTTTCAGTTTTCAAAAACCAAAAGAGAGACACTAGCGAAAGTTCACACGATTTCTCTTCCCCTTCACATGGTTCAGTTGAGTAGTAAAAATCCTATCATTTCATATCAATAGAAAGAAAATAGTTAACACGCAGGATTCTGGAACAATATGAACATCCCACCAAAAAGGAAAAAAAAAAAAAAAAAGCAATATGAACATATAAGAAAACAACAGTGTATGACTCAGGTACAAATTGTCCTCTAAAAAAATCATTTTCTTGCCTTATTTTTTTTTATATGATATTAAGGGTACGTTCATTTGCAGAATTTAGATTTAAAGGAAATATTTGGTTAGAGGATTTAAATTATGATTTGAATTATAATTTATAGTTTAATATGATATTAAGGGTACGTTCATTTGCAGAATTTAGATTTAAAGGAAATGTTTGGTTAGAGGATTTAAATTATGATTTGAATCATAATTTATAGTTCATTATAGTGTTTTCTCTCACAAAAAATACACGTAAATCAAAAATAGTTCTAATCACATGATTCTAATTTATGAACCAAACGTTTTTTAAATTATGTATGTGAGAAAAAAATACGGTAATAAAAAGATTAAATTTAAATTTTTATAAGAAAAAAATATTATAATAATATGACTTGAGTCATGAAAATAAGTTTAAAATGATACCTTACATTTTCTTCATTTTTTCCTTAAAAAAATTGGGATCATTTAAATAATCATAAAGAAAGGATAAAAATAACATTTCATGTCAAAATTTCCGATTGATAAGTTGCATGGATAGTTGGAAAAAAAAAATACTATACAAAGAATCTACAGCCTCATGCGGTAAGGACGACGTTGATTAGTGATGAAGTCATGATTTTATCTTAGATGGTATAAATTAAGAATGTTAGAAATGTCAAAAACCGTCAAAATTTCAAGTCATAATACTATCAATTCTTATGCACAGGCATAATCAATTTATTGAATTTGACATGTATATAAATTATCTAAAATAATTTTTGCATTTTAAATTTATTTTCTCTTAAGTACTTAGTTTAGCCAAAAAAAAAAGTAGATTGAGTTGAAATGCACTGTATTTTTAGTTGAATAGTATATGTGTGCAGATAGTCTAGAGACATTCAGAACACATTTGAGTAATAAATATTTTAAAGAAAAATATGTAAAAGTTAGATGTGAGGACATAATAGTTGACAGTGCCCCAAGAACAAAAAAGTGATACATTTGAGAGAATTTATTACTCCGTTCATTTCCCGATTCAAGTTTAGAATTCGAGTTTTACTACAGTAAAAGGGTGCATTCGTTTGGGCTATCCAATTGGAGTTGGCCCAACTCAGAGACATTTTTGAGTGTAATATTACGTTTGGTAACCCAACTTCAAATCAAGAACTCGAGTGTGAATTCGAGTTATGAAACATCACCTACCCCTTGAATTCTAATTACTCGAGTCTGTCTGTTACAGTGCAGATTCTCTGCAGAAGCACGTTTTCACACAGGCCTGGGTTACCGTTGCTTGTCATCCCTCATTCCTTTCCCATCTGCTTACTGCTTGGCTCACGAGAAAGGGGAAGCTTTCTCTTCTCCCACCATCTCCCATCTGCAGCCTGCTTTTTCAGTCGAATTCCCTGAGAAAGGTGGTTCATCACAGTTTTGTCGCTGGGCTTGTGCAAATCGAGGGGGCGTGATTTTTCCGTTCATCGTTCTCCCATAAATCGCTCAAAGACCACCCCTATTCTTGATTCTGAGCCAAAGAACAAACCCAGATCCATTCCCTCGTCTTCCCCGTCTTCGTCAGTTTTCAAAACGGAGACAATTGGTCCGAATAGAGTGAAGCGGCGTCTTCAATTGGCCGTAATATTGAATCGATGTAGTGTGAGACGTCATTTCTGAGTGCGTAGCCATTGTCTCCGATACAGGTGTTTCCGTTGTCGTTGCCGTTGGCGAACTTCTTTAGCAGATCCGTCGGGGTCACGTTTGGGCAGTTATCGAAGCAAAGCATCCGGTGTCATCTACAAGATCAAACACGGTAAATACTCTCCCACTTTTGCTTGCCATTTGATTTTTGACTCCATTACGAATATGTCTTGGCCCCTAATATTGGGATTGAAAGCGTTTGAACCTTATAGTTTAAGTCGTGGAAGTGATATACTATCAGCTGTGCATTTTTTTCCCTGATATACTATCAACTGTGCATTTCTGTTTTCTACTCTTGAGATGAAAAAGTGGACGGTTTTTTTTGTTTTTTCCTGAGTGGCACTTTTCTGTAGACGATAAAGAGTTTCTGTAGAAGAAAAGGATTTTCAGATAAAGAAGTAATTAAGGCAATAAGAGGGATGTAAATCATCTAGAATGTTAAGGGAGAAATTTTCCATGTGAGTTGGCGTGATTTTGTTTAGCTTGAGAAAGCTGTAGAAAAAAACGAATGCGAGAGTGACGGAAATTTGTAATTTATTCGATTTTAGAAAGTTCACTAGGCTTGTTGAGTGAATTTGGTAGTTTCTTTATTCGTTTTCAGTTGAGTAGTAAAAATCCTATCATTTCATATCAATAGAAAGAAAATAGTTAACAAGCAGGATTCTGGAACAATATGAACATCCCACCAAAAAGGGCAAAAAAAAAAAAAAAAAAAAAAAGCAATATGAACATATAAGAAAACAACAGTGTATGACTCAGGTACAAATTGTCCTCTAAAGAAATCATTTTCTTGCCTTATTTTTTGTTTTATATGATATTAAGGGTACGTTCATTTGCACAATTTAGATTTAAAGGGAATGTTTGATTGGAAGATTCAAATTATGATTTGAATCATAGTTCATAGTTTATTATAGTGTTTTTTCTTACAAAAAATACGCGTAAATTAAAAATAGTTCTAATCACATGATTCTAATTTATGAACCAAAAGTTTTTTAAATTATGTATGTGAGAGAAAAATACGGTAATAAAAAGATTAAATTTAAATTTTTATAGGAAAAAAATATTATAATAATATGACTTGAGTCATGAAAATAAGTTTAAAATGATACCTTACATTTTCTTCATTTTTTCCTTAAAAAAATTGGGATCATTTAAATAATCATAAAGAAAGGATAAAAATAACATTTCATGTCAAAATTTCCGATTGATAAGTTGCATGGATAGTTGGAAAAAAAAAATACTATACAAAGAATCTACAGCCTCATGCGGTAAGGACGACGTTGATTAGTGATGAAGTCATGATTTTATCTTAGATGGTATAAATTAAGAATGTTAGAAATGTCAAAAACCGTCAAAATTTCAAGTCATAATACTATCAATTCTTATGCACAGGCATAATCAATTTATTGAATTTGACATGTATATAAATTATCTAAAATAATTTTTGCATTTTAAATTTATTTTCTCTTAAGTACTTAGTTTAGCCAAAAAAAAAAGTAGATTGAGTTGAAATGCACTGTATTTTTAGTTGAATAGTATATGTGTGCAGATAGTCTAGAGACATTCAGAACACATTTGAGTAATAAATATTTTAAAGAAAAATATGTAAAAGTTAGATGTGAGGACATAATAGTTGACAGTGCCCCAAGAACAAAAAAGTGATACATTTGAGAGAATTTATTACTCCGTTCATTTCCCGATTCAAGTTTAGAATTCGAGTTTTACTACAGTAAAAGGGTGCATTCGTTTGGGCTATCCAATTGGAGTTGGCCCAACTCAGAGACATTTTTGAGTGTAATATTACGTTTGGTAACCCAACTTCAAATCAAGAACTCGAGTGTGAATTCGAGTTATGAAACATCACCTACCCCTTGAATTCTAATTACTCGAGTCTGTCTGTTACAGTGCAGATTCTCTGCAGAAGCACGTTTTCACACAGGCCTGGGTTACCGTTGCTTGTCATCCCTCATTCCTTTCCCATCTGCTTACTGCTTGGCTCACGAGAAAGGGGAAGCTTTCTCTTCTCCCACCATCTCCCATCTGCAGCCTGCTTTTTCAGTCGAATTCCCTGAGAAAGGTGGTTCATCACAGTTTTGTCGCTGGGCTTGTGCAAATCGAGGGGGCGTGATTTTTCCGTTCATCGTTCTCCCATAAATCGCGGTTTTTGAAAAAAAAAAAAACCCCCCCAAAAAAGGGAAAAAAAAAAAAAAAAAAAAAAAAGCAATATGAACATATAAGAAAACAACAGTGTATGACTCAGGTACAAATTGTCCTCTAAAAAAATCATTTTCTTGCCTTATTTTTTTTTATATGATATTAAGGGTACGTTCATTTGCAGAATTTAGATTTAAAGGAAATATTTGGTTAGAGGATTTAAATTATGATTTGAATTATAATTTATAGTTTATTATAGTATTTTCTCTCACAAAAAATACACGTAAATCAAAAATAGTTCTAATCACATGATTCTAATTTATGAACCAAAAGTTTTTTAAATTATGTATGTGAGAGAAAAATACGGTAATAAAAAGATTAAATTTAAATTTTTATAGGAAAAAAATATTATAATAATATGACTTGAGTCATGAAAATAAGTTTAAAATGATACCTTACATTTTCTTCATTTTTTCCTTAAAAAAATTGGGATCATTTAAATAATCATAAAGAAAGGATAAAAATAACATTTCATGTCAAAATTTCCGATTGATAAGTTGCATGGATAGTTGGAAAAAAAAAATACTATACAAAGAATCGACAGCCTCATGCGGTAAGGACGACGTTGATTAGTGATGAAGTCATGATTTTATCTTAGATGGTATAAATTAAGAATGTTAGAAATGTCAAAAACCGTCAAAATTTCAAGTCATAATACTATCAATTCTTATGCACAGGCATAATCAATTTATTGAATTTGACATGTATATAAATTATCTAAAATAATTTTTGCATTTTAAATTTATTTTCTCTTAAGTACTTAGTTTAGCCAAAAAAAAAAAGTAGATTGAGTTGAAATGCACTGTATTTTTAGTTGAATAGTATATGTGTGCAGATAGTCTAGAGACATTCCGAACACATTTGAGTAATAAATATTTTAGTGAGTTAAATAGATAGAAAATTATGTAAAAGTTAGATGTGAGGACATAATCGTTGAGAGTGCCCTGAGAAAAAAAATGATAGTGAAACATTTGAAAGAATTTAGTAAATAACAAATTTGTGGAAATAATGTTAGCAAATATTGTGTTAAAACTAACCGGAGCAAATAGCATTTTCTAATCAGGATTTGAAACAAAAAATTTTAATCCCACATTTACGGATTTACCCTCTATCTCTCCCCTTCTCTCTCTTCTCATGCTTCTCGTTCATTGTCCCTCTCCTCACACTGTTCTTCCTTGATTGTCGTATTCGTCTATGGCTCCGATTGTCTCCGACGGTTGCTTGACGTCGGGAGGGAAAGAAACTCACAGATCTAACAATGATGACGTTGCTACCGTTTTAAAATCATCGTGAATCGGTCGTCATGGGCTTTTAGAATCAAAACCTATTTTCAACTTGATTTTTTAAGACCCGTTTAGTTCGCTGATTCAAGTTGAAATATAATTTTACGTGAAAATCTTTTACTGTAATAAAAAAATTAGATGTGATTATTTATGAAATTTTTTTATTATAATAAAACTTAAATTTTAAATTTAACTCAGTAAAATGAACGAGACCTTAGTTTACTTAATTATTTAATTGTAGGAAACCCCATCTACAATGAGAGAGATGAGTTTTTTTTTTTTTTTTTTCTTTTTCTTTAAATGAAACCCTAATAGATTTGTCTTTTCGTTTTCTTAAAATAACGTTCTATAAATTTTTTAAAATTGGTACGTTTAAACCATTCACATGGAGATGGTATTTCTCTGACTCGCCTCTAAGAATTTGTGGAAATTAAATACATGACATGTTCATAAGATTGAAATTAAAATATATAATTTATTTTGAAATATTCAAAAACTAACAAAATATGTAGTATTTATTATAACAAGGTCATCTCTCTCTCTTTTTTTTTTTTTTTAGTTTAACTAGTTTTATCTTTAATGCTACAAAAATATTTTAATTAAAATTTTTACTAGATGTAAAATTGTTCGAGTACGTTTGAGAAACCTAAATTAAAAAAAAAAGGGCGTCGCGTGAAATTTTTACTAGAAGTCAGAAGTTAATGTCAAAGAAGCATTAACAACGTCCTCGTTCGAACAACGACAACTGCAAAAATGGCGGCACCTTTCCGTCTGACCACCCTCTGTAAAACTCCCAAAACCTCACTTCCAAAAACCCCAATCCTCAACAACAACAACAACCCGCACACTCTTTTCTCCAGATCCAACCTCAAATTCAACCCCATTTCCAAACCCTCCACTCTCGCCCTCTTCATCACCAACCGCCGACACCAACACCGCCACCCCAGAACCACCGCAATCCGATGCCTCTTCACCGGAATAGTCGAGGAAATGGGCCAAATCAAGAAAATTGGAGCTTCCGATGACGGCGGATTCGCCATGAAGATCGCCGCCAAGACCGTCCTCGACGGGGTCAACCTCGGCGACAGCATAGCCGTCAATGGCACGTGCCTCACCGTCACCCAATTCGACACCGTTTCGTCCGAATTCACCGTCGGATTGTCGCCCGAAACCCTAAGGAAGACGTCGCTGAGCGAGCTCTCGGTCGGCTCGCCGGTGAACCTGGAGAGAGCCGTCCAGCCGATAAGCCGGATGGGCGGGCACTTCGTGCAGGGTCACGTGGACGGCACGGGGGAGATCGTTTCCATGGAGGCCGAAGAAGATTCGCTCTGGATTAAGGTCAAGACGACGAGGGAGATTCTGAAATATGTTGTTCCGAAAGGGTTTGTTGCTGTGGACGGGACGAGTTTGACGGTTGTGGATGTATTTGACGACGAGGATTGTTTTAATTTCATGCTTGTGGCTTATACGCAGCAGAAAGTGGTGATTCCTTTGAAGAAAATTGGGCAGAAGGTGAATCTGGAGGTTGATATAATGGGCAAGTACGTGGAGAGGCTTCTCAGTAGTGTGTTCGTTGATTCTGTTAAGTCTTCATGAGGTAAATCAAAATGTAGTTATGATGATGATCATGATGAATTTGATGAGGGTGGAACTTAACTTTGGATTTTGATCTTGTGTTGTTGTAGTTCTTTTCCTTTTTGGGATGGGTCTTGATTGAAATGAAATAAAAAGAAATTGATTTTTCATTTTTTAACACGACTTTTCATAGCTCCATGTGACCTTACGAAGTATATATAGGCTTTTTCTCTGCAGGGTCTGGAAGGATCCCTCCAATGTAACATGTAGTTATAAAAACGTAATATGACAGTTATTGAATGTAGAGAGAATTAACATAATTTTTAGATGACTAAATTTTTTAGTGTTACTTCTCTCTGACGTTGACGTTATTTTCAATAATTGTCATGTTACGTTTTCATAATTAAGTGTTACGTTGGAGAAACCTCCCACCGGAAGGGTGAAGAAAAGCCCTGTGTACATACATACAAACATATAAGGGTTATAAGAATAGAGGGTGTCGTATCCAGATTCTACTCGGAGAGGAGGTAGTGCATTTGCATGATATATAGATCCCTCAATGAAGTAGATTGTTCATATGCCCTATCCATCGCGGTGGGACAGACCTAAAGCCAAGATCTTCTTTAAGAGAACAAGTAGCATTACCATTCCACCAAATAACTAATGGTGTGATTTTATTTTTCTGGTTTATTTTGAAGCTAATTTGGTGTTAACTGGAATTTCTTAAGATTTCTTTGGTAGGAATTAACTTTGTGTGGTTGATTGACAGAATACGTAGTAGGGCGGTATGTGAAGACAGGAGTTTTCTTTATGTGACATTATAGGATATATCTGAGCTGTTATGGCTGTTACATTGAAACTGAAACTGTAAGATCTCTTTCAAAGCAGTGGCAGCTGCTGCTGAGCATTAATAGTCTTAGGGATAGAGCTAGTGCAAAGATTTAGATTCACTTACCCGAAGAAAAGGGAGTTGTTCTGATGATTTAGACCACATACTGTGAGTTTTTGAGAAAGGAATATTATGCTTCTTATTCATCATTCTGACTAATGTACAGCCTTAAATAATAAGGGAGGAAGAATTCTTCTCCAGAAAACAAGCAACTAAAAAGGGAAAAAAAAATACAATATAGGGAATCGGTCAATTAAGCCAATATCCCTCTTATTCTAGGTAACAAATAAATCTAATTATAACTAATCCTTAAGAATCGGGTAACAGCTAATTCCTAGAAATCAGTGATTAAATCATAGATTTCCACACTCCCCCCAAGCTTGGTTGTAGATGTTGATTAAACCAAGCTTGGAAATAAAGATCCTCGAAGGTCTTCCTTTGAACAACCTTTGTTAGGATGTCTGCAATTTGTTGGTTGGTTGGAATGTATAAGAGAGATATCATTTCTGTTTCTATCTTCTCTTTGATAAAGTGTCTATTGATCTCCACATGCTTGGTTCTATCATGATGTACTGGGTTCTTTGCTATGTTGATTGTAGACTGATTATCACAAAAAGCTTTCATAGGTTCTGAGACTGGAAACCTTAGTCCACAAAGCATCCTTTTCAACCATATTCCCTCACAGATGCCAAGTGCAAGAGCTCTGAACTCTGCTTCTGCACTGCTTTGAGAAACCACTGATTGTTTCTTACTTCTCCAAGTGACTAGATTTCCTCAAACATATGTACAATAACCTGAGGTAGATCGTCTGTCAGTTACGGACCCAGCCCAATCTGCATCCGTGAAGATCTCAACTTCTTTCTTTGCTGTCTTTTTTAAGAGCAATCCTTGACCCGGTGTCATCTTTAAGTACCTTAGAATCCTGTATGTAGCTTCTATATGCTCTTTTGTTGGATTGTTCATGAATTGACTAACCACACTTACGGCAAAGCTTATATCTGGTCGGGTATGAGAGAGATAAATGAGTTTCCCAACCAGTCTTTGGTAACTCCCTTTGTCAACTGGAGTGCTGTCAATCTTACTTCCCAGTTTTGAGTTGGGATCCATAGGAGTATCAGCTGGCTTGCATCTGAGCATCCCTGTCTCTTTTAAGAGATCCAACACATACTTCCGTTGTGAAACTGAAATGCCCCCTTTTGATCGAGCGACTTCCATGCCAAGGAAGTACTTGAGATTGCCCAAGTCCTTGATCTCAAATTCTTTCGCTAAGAAATTCTTAAGCATGAGTATCTCTTCATCATAATCTCCGGTTAGGATGATATCATCAACATACACAATTAGTATTGCCTTTGCCTTTTTACCTAATGGTGAATGCTTGACAAACATAGTGTGATCTGTCTGACATTGATCATACCCAAACTTCTTAACTGCCCTAGTGCATCTGTCAAACCAAGCTCGCAGTGACTGCTTTAGTCTATACAAAGACTTCTTGAGTTTGCAAACCTTGTTCATCGTGGTTGGTGTAGTAAATCCATGTGGTATCTCCATGTAGACTTCCTCCTCTAGAAATGCATTTTTCACATCTAACTGGTATAGAGGCCAATCTAGGTTTGAGGCAAGTGGGAGCAACACTCGGATTGTATTGAGTTTAGCTACAGGGGCGAAAGTCTCGTAATAATCTATCCCATAAGATTGAGTAAAGTCCTTAGCTACTAACCTTGCCTTAAACCTGTTAACACTGCCATCTGCATTCTGTTTGACTGTGAATATCCATTTGCAACCAACCGGATGTTCCCCTGATGGTAACTCTGATAACACCCAAGTCCCATTCTTTTCCAGAGCCTGGATCTCTTCCAAAACTGCTGCCTTCCACTTTGGTACATTTAGAGCTTCATATATGATATTTGGAACCTATATTGTATCAAGAGTGCTTTCAAATGTACGGTAGCTAGGTGACAGTCCTCCATATGACACAAAGTGTAGATGGGATGATTTGTACACGACCTAATGCCTTTTCTTATGGCAATAGGTCTGTCATCAATAGATGAGTTGCTAGGATTAGGAAGAGAACTTGAGTTACTTGGTGATTTTTGAGGTTCAGGACTCGAGTTGGATTCATGACTTTGATCATGTGGCTGCATTTCTTTTCCTTCTTGAGTTTTGTTCCTCCTAGAGTAGACACGAAACTCACTAGTTACCACAGGCTGTGTGAGAGTCAGACGCTGAGGTGTTTGAATTGACTGTGGTATTGATTAGAGTTCTGTTTGAGAATGGAATTCAGGCTGAGTATCAGGGACGGGTTGAATGACTGACGTTGGACTTTGAGTTGTTTGAATGACCGGATTTTGAGATGAGTCCAAGGTTTCAACATGATCCCAAAGCTGAGATACCTGAGTAAAGTTCTCCTCCTGAATATCAAATTTATAGTAAGGTTGTTCGAAGAAAGAGACATCCATGGAATTATAGAATCTTCGAGTGACAGGGGAATAACATTTATACCCTTTTTTATTTGAGGAGTAACCAACAAATATGCATTTAAGTGCCTTTGGATCAAGTTTACTCCGATGTTGATCATGAATATGGACGAACACTGAACAACCAAAAACTTTCACAGGAAGAGTAGACAAGACACGAGTGTTAGGAAATGAGTGAAGGAAGACTTGACAAGGTGTTTGGAATTTTAGAACTTGGGAGGACATCCTGTTTATTAGATAGGTAGCTGTTAAGACTGCTTCACCCCAGAAAAATTTAGGAACATGAGTGGTGAACATAAGTGATTGAGCAACTTCAAGGAGATGTCTATTTTTTCTTTCTGCAATCCCATTTTGTTGGGGTGTATCGACGCAAGAACTTTGATGAATAATTCCCTGATCTTTGAGGTAATCACCTAGGACAGTTTCAAAATATTCCTTTGCATTATCAGTTTTCAACACTTGTATTTTTGTTTGAAATTGTGTTTGAACCATAGTGTTTAAATTTTTGAAGATTTGTCCTACTTCCGATTTTTCTTTCATAAGGAATAGCCATGCGATCCTAGTGTGATCATCTACAAATGATATAAACCATCTAGTGCCAGTGATATTCTTTACTCTAGATGGTCCCCATACATCACTATGTATCAATGAGAAAGGAAAAGATGCTTTGTATGGTTGCATTTGATAGGAATTACGAACATGCTTAGAAAATTGACACACCTCACATTGAAACATTTTTGGATTTTTATTCTTGAACAAGGATGGGAACAATTTTTGAAGATACATAAAATTAGGATGACCTAGACGATAGTGCCATAACATTATTGCACTATCCTTATTGAATTTTTCAGCAAACACAGAACTATTATTGGACTGACTGCTTGACTCAACACACACTGCATTATGAGTTTGTCTTCTAGGAGGTTCACCGTCTTTAAGAAGAAAAAGTCATGAGCACACCTTAGCATTGCCAATTGTCAGCCCCGAATCCAAATCTTGAAATTCACACAAGTCCGAGAAAAATTTAGCAACACAATTATTTTCTTGAGTGAGCTTGCTAACTGACAACAGATTACAGTCCAAGTTTGGAACATGAAGAACTGAATTTAGTATTAGGTCCTTTGAAACAATGATAGAACCTGTTCTGGCCACTTTAGATAAAGACCCATCTGCTATTTTCACTGTAAGTGATCCTCGGCAAGGATTATATTTGTGGAAAAGTGTTGCATCTCCCGTCATGTAGTCAGATGCACCTGAGTCTACAATCCATGGACCTGTTCTACCAAAATTTGCAGTGAAGGCACTTAGATAATTACCTTTGTGAGCCAATGATCCTGTTCCAATGATGCTTTGAGCAGAATTCTGTTGTGAGAACATCTTTTGCAAGGCTTCAAGTTGCTCCTTGCTAAATGGATTGGAATAAGTGGGATTAGTTCCTTCATCCACCGAGACATGGTTCCCTCGGCTTTCTTTGTCACGAGGAGGTCTTAAAGACTTCCAATTTGCAGGTTTTCTGTGGATCTTCCAGCAGGTCTCTTGGGTGTGGCCTAGTTTCCGACAATGATCACACCATGGTCTCTCATTTCTAGGCCGACTGTCATAGCTGTTGTTTTGGAATCCTCGAGCAGCAAGGGTAGAACTTTCTGAGACAGGTACAACAGTAGTAGGAACAACAGAGGGCTCTCCCATCATTACCTTTTTCCTGCTTGATTTATGGCGTACTTCGGAGAAGACTGCTCCAATATTTGGCAGCGGCTTTGTTCCCAATATGCGCCCCCGAACATCATCTAGACTTTTGTTGAGTCCCATTAAGAACTTAAATATTCTCTTCCTTTCGACAAATTCTCTGAATTTTTTCGCATCATCGGAGCAGCTCCATTCATGTTCTTCGAAAGTATCCAGTTGCTGCCAATATCGAGTGAGAATGTTGTGGTATTGAGTGACGGATAAATATCCTTGTATGAGATCCTGGAGAGCGGCTTCAATCTAAAAAATTTCAGAGGTATTTTCTCTCTTTGAATGAAGCTCCTTAGCCATATTCCAGATTTCATGAGCCGATTTATAGAGCAAGAAATTTTCACCTATCTCATTTGTCATAGAGTTGACCAACCAAGACATCACCATATTATTTTCAGTCTTCCAAAGTCTAAATTTTGGATCTCCAGCCTTTGGAGGAGTGACTTCACCGGTGAGATACTCATCATTTCCCTTTCCGCAGATGTACATCATGACTGACTGAGACCACTGGAGGTAATTGCTCCCATTTAGTTTGTGTCATGTTATGGGAAATGGAATGCTGTCGGCTCCGCCATGGATGCTGGTGATGGGGACTTTGGAACTAGAAGTAACCTCTTATGAGGATGAGGTTTGTTTTTTTGTGGCCATTCTGTATTTGGTCATTAAAAGGATAGTTTAAACACTGCCTCAGGAGAGATTAAGAGGTACTCGGGCAGAGGGGACTGATGTAAGAATAGCCTCCTAATAAGATTGTGAGAATATGGGAAGAAAAGAAAGAACCCTGGCATGAGAATAGGCCTGTGAATGGCAATCAGTTTTGCCGAGAGAACAAGACCGGATAATGGCAGTTTGGTTCGAAGGAATTCCCAGAGAGTATGAGCCTAAGGCGCTGATACCATGTGAGTTTTTGAGAAAGGAATATTATGATTCTCATTCATCATTCTGACTAATGTACAGCCTTAAATAATAAGGGAGGAAGAATTCTTCTCCAGAAAACAAGCAACTAAAAGGAAAAAAATACAAAATAGGGAATCGGTCAATTAAGCCAGTATCCCTCTTATTCTAGGTAACAAATAAATCTAATTATAACTGTTAGTTTACCAATCCATCCCAAAAGCTTAAGCTATTAAGAAGTAGGCCAACAATAATTTTTATACTTTAACACTCCCCCTCACGTGTGGGCTGGACAATGGGCAATCGTGTGGGTAAATTAATTGGAAAGCCCAACACGTGAATATTTAAAGCCCGAGATATATTAAAGACCCAACACATTATGACAATTTTAAATGGGGATAAAGAGTGCAATAACGGGGGTTTGAACTCAGGACCTCCCGCTCTGATACCATGTCAGTTTACCAATCCATCCCAAAAGCTTAAGCTATTAGGAGGTGGGCCAACAATAGTTTTTATACTTTAACAATAACTAATCCCTAGGAATCGGGTAACGGCTAATTCCTAGAAATCAGTGATTAAATCATATATTTCCACACATACCCATAGCATTTAATGATAATATTAACAGTTTCTATCCCGGGGAGAAGGAATCGTACATTACATACATTTTTTAAAAAGCTAAATTTACGTTCTCGCTTCATCTGACAAAGTTTTCATGGCTTTCCATTTTCTTTGGTAGTTCTAAATAGGAACTGATTTGAATGGTTTGATTGTTTTTTCTGTAATTTCAATTGTTGCTTTTATTGTTTTCCTGTAATTGATTTTATATCAATAAAGGAGTTTTTCTTATAAAAGAAAAAAAGAGGACAGTTTCTATCCCTTGGGGTCTTTTGATCACGCCACAAACTTGTTGACACTTTACTGTGAATCCCATGACTGGTTAATTGGAGTTACATGGATATTGTTTTCACTTTCTGATCTTAGCGTGATGACCACTTTCAGGTGCAAAGACCATAAATATAAAAGAGCTCCGTATTGAGTACTTCGACAGTGAAGTTGTCCAAATAGGGAGAACTCTTGGTAAACCTATTCAAAATATCAGTACATAAGAATTGGTCTTTAACCTTGATTTAAGAACTTCGAGTCTTGGAGATGAAAAGTGTCAAAAGTTTCATCATGCTACCAATCCTAGTATTAATAATCCCCTTTGATGAAACTTAATAGACTTCATTTTTTTGCTTGTCCATGACTAAATTGGCGATATCATGGCACAGAGACTCATTTATCTGCTACTCGAAAAGATGGTAAAACTATTGTGATTGAAATCTGTTGGAAACTTTGGTAACTAACTAAGATTATGTTCTTTGTAAGAGCCATATCTCTGGCAGACTGGATTTGGTTTCTTTTCTGTGATTTTTGTTGGTTTCAGTTTCTCTTGGAAAATCTAGCAGGTGGGTGATAAGTTTATACGACGCTAGAAAATTTGATTCTTTACCTATATGATTGCTAGCTGGCTTCTGTGGTATTTTTTGGAAACTCTCAAAAGCCGTTTAATATGTGTGGTGTTCAACCATCTCTCTCAAAGGAATAAATTCTTGTCCTTAATTTCATATTGCTTGTGGGGTGACATTATGATAAGGTCATTTAGCGCATACTACTAACTTCACTTTCTAGTCATGTTGACCAACCATTCTTTTTTAGTCCCATCACCACCACAGTATAAGCATTATAAATAGTCATTCTTTTTCTTTTTCTTTTTTTTTTTGCTAATAAAAAAAAGAGATATAGTGGTGCATTTCATGTCCCCTAACCTCTTCAGTTTTAGCAGCAATGTCGGGTACCACTGATTATGTAGAATAAAAAGTGTCTGAACTAGTATCTCATTGACCATCCACTTAGTTTTCACTCCCTTCACCTATAGTGTGGCCCACAGGGACCCACTTAATTCCCCCAAAGAGGCTGGGTAACTTTCTGCGGGAATGAAGACTTGAACATGGATGGATAGGTAGAGGAGACTTTACAAAAGCATCCTTACTACACCACCATGACTTTCGGTGGTAAATAGTTGTTCAATTTAATCCTACTCAAACGGCACTAGGTCCATTCCATCTTCCTCCTCCCTTGCTTTTTGTGATTGTGGTGCTCACAGGTATGTGTGCTGCTGTGTCAAACTCACTTTCTCATTACTTTATACAGATGTTGACCTCAACTTTATCTTCTACTGGAAGTGATACTCTTTACATCCTTATGCTTCTTAGAGCCTTAAAGTCCGTTTGGTTGGAGAGTAAAAAGGATGAAGAGTTAGAGGGATGGAGAGTAAGAAAGATGGAGATGATTATAGTAATCATTTGTATTATTTAATAAGATGGAGAGAGAGTTAAAAGGATGACGATAGTTATTTGTTAAATTACTATATTGTCTATTAAACTATTTGTTAATGATTTGTTTAGAGGGTGAAACAGTATTTTTAATATTAAACTTGATGGATTACTTGAATCCTTTTATTGATGGAAGGATCCAATTTGGTGGGCCATAAAGGAAAGCACATCCCTCTTCCTCTCCTCCCTCGTCATCTCCCTACAACCAAACAAGTGATTAGCGCTCTCCCTCTGCCTCTCTATTTCTCCCTCCAAGCACACTCTAAGATTGCTTTTAATTCCTGTCAAGCTGACTAATGGTTTATGGTCCGATTTGGTTTATTAAAAAAAAAGAAGAAAAAAAAGAAACAGACAAACCTCAAAGTAGGGTCATTATATCTTTCTTTCCTCTCTTTAATTTTTAAACCTCAACGGGCGGATTGCAGATATTTGTACGAGGGCATTTTCTATGCTTGGTGAAGTGGGTTCAGTTTACTATGTTATTGAAACACGTATATATTAATTAGGTAACTATATTGAGTAACTGGATAAGATTGGAAAGGCAACATGAACTGAAAGTGGGTATGAAAGCTCCACCACAACCCCTGCAGACACATGTGATACACATCCAAACGAGTTCCAAATCAATCGGACATTAGGGTCTTCGTCTTTTGTCTGGAGGCAAAACCCAAGCGCTAGAGAATTGAAACACGTATATATTAATTAGGTAACTATATTGAGTAACTGGATAAGATTGGAAAGGCAACATGAACTGAAAGTGGGTATGAAAGCTCCACCACAACCCCTGCAGACACATGTGATACACATCCAAACGAGTTCCAAATCAATCGGACATTAGGGTCTTCGTCTTTTGTCTGGAGGCAAAACCCAAGCGCTAGAGAGAGAGATAGCACATCAAAGCCCATTGCTTTCACTTTATTTTTATTTTTTATTTGAGACCTCGTTCATGAAATAACTGAGGTCTTATTTGGTTCGACGATTCAAATTATTGATTTGGTCTGAGTTGTGGTGATTTGAATTGTGGTGTATTGAATTGTGATTCGAACTGATGTTTGGATATGCAAATAAATTATAATTTGAATTAAGAATAAAATATGAACTGTATTTGGATAAAGTGTTGAAAACTGTCATTAGAATTTTGTAACAAATCATATAAAATCTTATTGTAATATGGATGGGGATATGTTCATCTCTTCATTATGAACACATTAAAAAAAAATAATCACATAATTAAAACGAAGAAATTATGACATTTTTAAGCTTGAAATTGAAGAGAGAGAAAAAGTAGAATTAAAATTGTTTTCATTGTAGAAAACAATTAGGATTATTAAAATTTAAGGGGCGGTGAATTCTAAAATCTAAGGGTTTGAACCATTGTTAATGGTTTGAATTGTCTTCTGCCAAACATCAATTTGAATTCTAAATTACAGTTTGAATCTTAGATAACAATTCGAATGGTTGAAATAAACAGAGGCCAGATCATATCTGCTTATGTCCTCATTGTGATTTAACAAAAAAAGCACTCATGTTCAAACTGTCTGGAGAGTGGGTTGTCCACCCTCTTCTCTGACAACCCGACTTCCCGAGTCGGGTTATTTTAACAATTTATGACAAAAAGTTTGCTGCTGGAGTGAAAGGAGGAAATTTTTACTTCTCTCAGAAGTTACAACTAGGGAGAGATTATTGATCAATTATTTTGTTTTTTTTTTTTTTTTTTTTTTTTTTGCTGAAAATTTTCAATAGCTTTCTTGATTGTTGATTCTTTTGGCTATAATTCATGTATTACTCGATATATCTATCAATGTATCACACAAATTCACTTTGCGAGGTGTCAGGAGATGAGCTTTTTTTGTAGGGTTATGGACAACAGAAATCAAATAGTTCCAGCTGGTATGGGCATACGCTTCTTCAGCCTTTCCATATAGCAGCATCATGTGCGCTTAAGCTTATGTCGCTCAATAATGTATTGACATAAATATATACATATATATATTATATATATATATATATATAAAGAAAGAAAAAGTTTCCCATCAAAGAAGCAAGAAGAATATTATATACTTTATATTTATGGTCCAACAACACGTGAGCTATGGCCAGCTTCAGCATTGTCGGCGCAACAATAATACACTACAATACAAACAACCTTCCATTAAATATATAAATCAAGACAAATTTTCGTCCACATTTTGGTATCGTTTCTTTTTGGAGAACTTCGATGTTGCATAGTTTTTGCATCTAGTGCTTGTTATTTTATCTTTCGTTAGTCAATATCTCTCTCTCTCTTTCCTTCTTTTTTTTCCTCGCAAACATCAGCTTCTCATACCTGACCTTAAACAAGTCGGTCATTGCTTCATGGAGGCTTCTTTGAATTGTCTTGAACAGGTCAATCATTGCGGGGCTGACTGTGTTTAGTATGAGGATTCGTGTCATTGTTTGAATTATAGTTCGTGACTCGTTATAGTATTTTTTCTTATAAAAAATACACATAAATTGAGAATAATTCTGAATTTATAAACTAAACGTTTACTTAATAATAGTATATGTGATTACGATATAATTCGCAACTCAAAACATCTCCTTTATGATTTTTCTCCTTTTTTTATTTTTTTTATTTTTTTTATTTTTTCAATCAAAGTTCCAAATGACCCGAGTCCTGACCTTTCCCGACCAAATGTTGGTCTAACAAGTGACATAAAAGTAGGCAATAAACAACGACAAATTCGTAGCCACTTTGCCGTATAAAAAAAAGAAAATAGATTTTTGCTTTTTGTTCCCTTTTTTGGTGAAATTTTCTGATCTCTTTTTAGTAGTCAAATGACTCAAAGCATGTTTTCTTTTTTCAATCGGTAATTTCGGAGCTCATCTGCCTTTGCCTTACAAGTATGCAAAAAAGGCACCAATCCCACCAGACGACAAGATTTCAGATTCCAAAAAAAAAAATCATGGGACAAAATCTCTTTAAAAGTACTTTTTAAAGAACTTTTTAAAAATAATTAAAAATAACTTTAACTTTTAGATTGTGTGAGAATCAACATAGTATAATTAATGAAATTTTCATAATACTCCTAATGAAATTTAAAATTTACAATATTCTCAATTTAAAATTCAGACTCGTAATATAATATAATATAATAGTAATATTGTAACAAATAATATCATAATTATATTAATAACTCTAATATTATTATTTTATTATATAATATGAT